>NC_134609.1:32474055-32583781 GCF_046129695.1 Lonchura striata
AAACATCAGGGCTGGAATGGGAACAGGAGGGTGATTGCGTCAGTCTTGGGGGGGACGGCAGTGGCTCTGATTCGGAGGCGGTGCGGGGCGGAGCGAGGCCAAAGCATAGCCAGGGTCGGAGCAGGAGCGTTCACTCCCCTGAGATGACGCAGGCAGGGATGGGGCGTGGCCAGGAGGTAAACATTCCTCAGGGCACCGCTCCATCACAGTTCCCATGGCAACAGACAGCCCAAGCCCACGGCCAATCCCTGTCTGCTTCTGACATGACCAAATTAGAACAGTTGTTACAACAAGAGTCAGTTTCATCAACTGCAGGGATTGCAAACGTGAATCAGTTATTAGGAGAAATGCTCAAAAGTTTATCGGGAATTAGTGCGGGATTTGCAAATGTAAATCAGTTGACAGAAGAGGTGTTAAAATGTTTGTCAGAAGTGCAGATTGAAGAGCAGAGTGCGGTTCCGACCTCAGCTGGTCAGGCGGCAGCGCCATCTAGCGGCGGAACCACAACATTGCAACAGGCTTCGCAGAACTTGTCAGGTCGAGGCACTGCGCCACCCAGTGGTGGGACTGTAACATTGCAGGACTTTTTTCCAGTTTCTTATAAGAAAAAATCCAGGGTGAAAAAAGTCACATCTGCACGGCAGCAGGAACCTCCACTGACACCGGAACAGTGCGGGACTCAGGACACTTCTGCTGAGGCGCAGCAACGGGAGGAAACGATACGCATCACTGCTTCGGAGGGTGTCCCAGCTTGGACAATTCCAAAATCAAGGTCTGCCAAACTTTCGGGGCAGGGAGAGTCAATTTTAATATCAAAGGGGGTTGTTGAATTTCTTTTACGATATTTAAGCACAGCCTTGGAGTCACAGCCAGAACTGTTGGTTCATCTTCCAAAAATTTTCCAAATAATGCAAGGCAGTCGTGTGTTCTCCTCCACAGCAGATGTCTTCGTTAGACAAGACAGGAGTCTGTGAAAGAGGGCAAAGCCTCCTGTGCAATGGAGAACGGCAAACCCCCCTCCCTCTGAATTACGAGGATCTTTAAATTAAAAGGCTCTCAGGCAAAGATATGGGAGTGGGAGTAACAATTCTTTACTAGGAGAAAACTAGACAACAATTTAAAAAGGAAAATGCAATCGGTACAAACAAAACTAGTGAAAGAAAAAGTCTAGAACCTGAGGAATGCCAGTATCAGGTTTTGCTGGGACAATTGCTTTCCCTTGCAATAGTTGATGAGTTGCAGCTGAAGTGGTGATCTTTAGAAGGGTATAACTTTCCTCTGAAGATCTGGTGGCAGTGGGGGCCGGTCTTCCTCTGCGCCGGGGTTGCCTCTGAGCTCCGCTGCCGTCGCCTCTGCGCGCCGGCTGCTTCGCTGCGGGTGCCGCCGAAGAGAGAGCGAGAGGGAGCTGCTTTCCCCGGGAATCCCGCGAAGAGAGAGAGAGCTGCTTCTCTCGGAGTCCCGCAAAGAAGAGGGAGAGCTGCTTCTCTCGGAGTCCCGCAAAGAAGAGGGAGAGCTGCTTCTCTCGGAATCCCGCGAAGAGAGAGCGAGAGAGCTGCTTCCCCCCTCTGGGTGGGACCCCTCACGGCGTTACATTTTTTCAGCCTTTCATTGAATCAGTCAAAGGTGTATACACAAACCATTGTCTCTGAGAGAGATAACAAAAAACCTGTCCAACCGGTTCGCCTTCGACAGATGGCAAATGGAATACAAGCTTATCTTACAACCCAGGACATTATCCACCCCTTATTCTATTTCCATCTGCACACCATGAAATCTTACACCCAGTTCTCTCTTAAGACTAAGTTTCCCTGTGGTACACAGCGGGTCTCCCCATCTTCCTGCATTACCCACCAAGTGTAACCAGGTCCTTGAGCAAAGACAATCCCACGAATGGGTTGGTCTTTGCCTGAGGTGGGATTAATCCAAACAGTTTTCCCTAAAATACCTTTCATATGTACTACAGGGACCTTATCTCCATCTACTGCGTGTAAGGGTTCTGACTGAGCAGGGCCAGCTCGATTGACAGACCCCCGGGTGTTGACCATCCAGGTTGCTTTTGCCAGGTTAATTTCCCAGTTTCTAAATGTTCCCCCACCGAGTGCCTTCAGGGTAGTCTTAAGGAGTCCGTTGCACCGTTCAACTTTGCCGGCAGCTGGAGCATGATAGGGAATATGATATATCCATTCGATACCATGTTCTCTGGCCCAGGTGTTGATAAGGCTGTTCTTGAAATGGGTGCCGTTGTCAGACTCAATTCTCTCAGGGGTGCCGTGTCTCCACAGGACTTGTTTTTCCAAGCCTAAGATGGTGTTCCGGGCAGTGGCATGAGGTACAGGGAAAGTCTCCAGCCATCCAGTGGTGGCTTCTACCATGGTCAGCACGTAGCGCTTGCCTTGGCGTGTCTGGGGCAGTGTGATGTAGTCAATCTGCCAGGCCTCCCCATACTTGTACTTGGACCACCGCCCACCATACCATAGGGGCTTCACCCTCTTGGCCTGTTTGATGGCAGCACACGTCTCACAGTCATGGATAACCTGGGAAACACTGTCCATGGTTAGATCCACCCCTCGGTCTCGTGCCCACTTGTAGGTGGCATCTCTGCCCTGATGACCTGAGGCATCATGAGCCCATCGAGCCAGGAACAACTCCCCCTTATGGTGCCAATCTAAGTCTATCTTTGACACCTCTATTTTTGCTGCCTGATCTACCTGCTCGTTGTTCCGGTGCTCCTCATTAGCCCGACTTTTGGGGACATGGGCATCTACATGACGGACTTTCACCGTCAGCTTTTCCACCCGAGAGGCAATGTCTTTCCATATATCAGCAGCCCAGATTGGCTTTCCTCTACGTTGCCAGTTGGCCTTTCTCCACCTTCCCAGCCAGCCCCACAGAGCATTGGCTACCATCCATGAATCAGTATAAAGGTAGAGCTTTGGCCACTTTTCCCTTTCAGCAATGTCCAGAGCCAGCTGAACGGCCTTGAGTTCAGCGAGTTGGCTCGATCCACCTTCTCCTTCGGTAGCTTGTGCAACTTGGCGTGTGGGGCTCCATACGGCTGCTTTCCACTTCCGGTTCATCCCTACGATGCGACAGGAACCGTCAGTGAAAAGAGCGTAGCAGGTCTCCTCTGCTGGTAGTTGGTTGTATGGTGGAGCTTCTTCAGCCCTTGCCACTTGTACCTGCTCCTCATCATCAGTGAGACCAAAGTTTTCACCTTCTGGCCAGTTCGTAATTATCTCCAAAATCCCAGGGCGATTCAGGTTTCCAATACGGGCGCGTTGAGTGATGAGGGCAATCCATTTGCTCCATGTGGCGTCAGTGGCATGGTGGGTAGTAGGAACCTTTCCTTTAAACATCCACCCCAGCACCGGTAGTCGGGGTGCCAGGAGGAGTTGTGTTTCTGTGCCAATTACTTCCGAGGCTGCTTGAACTCCTTCAAAGGCAGCCAAGATTTCCTTCTCTGTGGGAGTGTAGTTGGCTTCAGACCCTCTGTAACTTCGGCTCCAGAATCCCAGTGGTCGGCCTCGAGTCTCCCCAGGCACTTTCTGCCAAAGGCTCCAAGACAACCCATGGTTCCCGGCTGCAGAGTAGAGCACATTCTTGACCTCTGGTCCCGTTCTGACTGGGCCAAGGGCTACAGCATGAGCGATCTCCTGCTTGATCTGGGTGAAGGCTTGTTGCTGCTCAGGGCCCCAGTGGAAATCATTCTTCTTTCGGGTAACCAGATAAAGAGGGCTCACAATCTGGCTATACTCAGGAATGTGCATTCTCCAGAAACCTATGGCACCCAGGAAAGCTTGTGTTTCCTTTTTGCTGGTTGGTGGGGACATAGCTGTGATCTTGTTGATGACCTCAGTGGGAATCTGGCGCCGTCCATCTTGCCATTTCACTCCCAGGAACTGGATCTCTCGGGCAGGTCCCTTGACTTTGCTCTTCTTGACGGCAAAGCCAGCTTCTAGTAGTATCTGGATGATCCTCTCACCTTTCTCAAACACTTCTGCCGCTGTGCTCCCCCACACAATGATGTCATCAATGTATTGCAGGTGTTCTGGAGCCTCACCCTTTTCTAGTGTAGCCTGGATCAGTCCATGGCAGATGGTGGGGCTGTGTTTCCACCCCTGGGGCAGTCGGTTCCAGGTGTACTGCACGCCCCTCCAGGTGAAAGCAAACTGAGGCCTGCATTCTGCTGCCAGAGGAATGGAGAAAAACGCATTAGCAATATCAATGGTGGCATACCACTTTGCTGCCTTGGACTCCAGCTCGTACTGGAGTTCCAGCATGTCCGGCACAGCAGCGCTCAGCGGTGGAGTCACTTCATTTAAGCCACGATAGTCCACAGTCAATCTCCATTCTTTGTCAGATTTGCGCACAGGCCAGATGGGGCTGTTGAAGGGTGAGTGGGTTTTGCTGACCACCCCTTGGCTCTCCAGCTCCCGAATCATTTTGTGGATGGGGATCACGGCATCTCGATCCGTCCGATACTGCCGGCGGTGCACTGTCGAGGTCGCAATTGGCACGCGTTGTTCTTCCACCCTTAGGAGTCCTACTGCAGAGGGGTTTTCTGACAGTCCAGGCAAGGTGTTCAATTGCTTAATGTCTTCTGCCTCTACAGCGGCTATTCCAAAAGCCCACCTGAGTCCCTTTGGGTCTTTGTAATATCCGTTCCGGAGGAAGTCTATACCTAGGATACACGGAGCATCTGGGCCAGTCACTATAGGGTGTTTCTTCCACTCCTTCCCAGTCAGGCTCACCTCAGCTTCCACCAGAGTCAATTGTTGTGATCCCCCTGTCACACCAGCAATGGAAACAGGCTCTGCCCCCACATGTCCCGATGGTATCAGAGTACACTGTGCACCAGTATCAACTAAAGCATCATATTTTTGTGGCTCTGATGTGCCAGGCCATCGGATCCACACTGTCCAGAAGATCCGGTTTTCCCGTGCCTCTCCCTGGCTAGAGACAGGGCCCCTCTAACACTGGTTATCATTCCTTCCCTGGGCATACATACTAGAGGTCCCTTCAAGGGGGTCTGACAGATCGTACCCACAAGCTTGGTCACGGGAGGTTGAGGCTACCTTCACTTTGGTGGAACTCCCCCGGTTAGAGTTTCCCTCCTTGAGTTGACGGACCCGTGCTGCCAGGACAGAGGTGGGTTTCCCATCCCACCTCCCCATGTCTTCCCCATGGTCACGCAGGAAGAACCACAGATTAGCCCTTGGGGTGTACCCTCTCTCTCTAGCTGGGGATTGTTGGGTGCTGATTCTGGGGCCTGTGACTCTCACGGGTGCTGTATTAACCTTCCTTATCTCCTCCCTCATCTCCTCTTTAAACTCCTTAATCACAGCTGAGATATGAGCCTGCATTGGGCCATTAATCATACTCTCATAATTCCTAAGTTTGTTGGCAACAGAACCTATTGTCTCCCGGTGGGTGTCAGCATTGATCGTTGCAATGAAGGTGGCGTATTGAGATGGCCCAAGATTTGCCAGACTCCACAGCATTTGTCCCGTACACCTGACCTTGTCAGGGTCATTATTGTGTCGTCCATCCCTCCCAAAGAGTACCTCCAATACTGCCACTTCTCTCAGCTGTTGGATCCCTTCCTCGAGGGTCTTCCAGCGCATTCTATGATGGTGCTCTTGCATTCTCTCTCTGTGGATAAACCTCTCCCTGACACTCATTAAGAGCCGCTCCCAGAGAGAAAGGGACCCTGGTTCCCTTACAAAAACCTGATTTATACCCGAGTCCTGGGTCAAGGGTCCCAAGTTCCTTGCCTCACCACCGTCCAGCTGCACGCCTGTACCCATAAGATCCCAAACCCGGAGTAGCCAGGTAGCATAAGCCTCACGCCCTCGTCGCACAATGTCTTTATGCAGATTGCGAAGACTTTCGTACGTCAGGGACTCGGTGATGATAGCAATCTCTGGCTCCCCTGTGGGTTGTGAGGTTCCTCCATTCCTGTCCCTATCTGCAGGGTGCTCTGCTTTCACCTTAGACTTCCTTGTTTCTACCGGGGCCACTGCTGCTGACCGTGACTGCCCTTGTGGTTCAGCTGGAACCTGGACAGTTGTAACATTAGTGGGTTCCACAGCTGTACTATTAGACTGTCCCTCCTCAAGGCAAAGGGCCGGTTTCTCACCAGCCGGGGAAATGCACTCCTTCAGCATCTCTCGTATCTCCTTAACCAGAACCCTCACCCAATCTGGGCGGTTCATTTCTGAGGTGGGCTGTGGGGCAGGGTCAGGCTCTGGAGCAGCAGCATCTCGAGTCTGTGGTGTAGGTGTGAGGGTAGTTATCCAGGTTAATCTTCCCTTATCTCTGAATGCTAAATATAACAGGACTATCAGCAACACCACCCATTGTATGGTATCATTAGCACTTATAAAGGATCTTAACCCTTTGAGAACTGGTGGAACAGACCCAAAAAGATGGTTAAAAGGTTGAGAGAAAGTTTGCCCAGGTGCTATTTCCTCGCAGTAGGTACCGTTATTAAAGTAACCCCAAAAACATACAGTTAACGTGTGATAGCTATGAATCCATGTACCTGCCTTCCAGAGGAAATTAAAGATCCATGAATTCCTCACCCAATTAACCCAGAAGCCAAACTTGATAACAGACACCGTAGCCTTAGTCATAGGACCCATTTTTAGATAAGGGTCTGCAAATGGGAAAAGTATAGCTACGATCACATGCCACCCAAACCAAGGTAAACTAGACCACATGGTGATGCTGAAGATGTTTTTACACACAACAAAACCAAATTACTTAAGAACTGTTAATCCTTTTTCCCTCTCAATGCCCTCGGGCCTCACGTTGATGCGCCAAATTCTGTCTTCGTTAGACAAGACAGGAGTCTGTGAAAGAGGGCAAAGCCTCCTGTGCAATGGAGAACGGCAAACCCCCCTCCCTCTGAATTACGAGGATCTTTAAATTAAAAGGCTCTCAGGCAAAGATATGGGAGTGGGAGTAACAATTCTTTACTAGGAGAAAACTAGACAACAATTTAAAAAGGAAAATGCAATCGGTACAAACAAAACTAGTGAAAGAAAAAGTCTAGAACCTGAGGAATGCCAGTATCAGGTTTTGCTGGGACAATTGCTTTCCCTTGCAATAGTTGATGAGTTGCAGCTGAAGTGGTGATCTTTAGAAGGGTATAACTTTCCTCTGAAGATCTGGTGGCAGTGGGGGCCGGTCTTCCTCTGCGCCGGGGTTGCCTCTGAGCTCCGCTGCCGTCGCCTCTGCGCGCCGGCTGCTTCGCTGCGGGTGCCGCCGAAGAGAGAGCGAGAGGGAGCTGCTTTCCCCGGGAATCCCGCGAAGAGAGAGAGAGCTGCTTCTCTCGGAGTCCCGCAAAGAAGAGGGAGAGCTGCTTCTCTCGGAGTCCCGCAAAGAAGAGGGAGAGCTGCTTCTCTCGGAATCCCGCGAAGAGAGAGCGAGAGAGCTGCTTCCCCCCTCTGGGTGGGACCCCTCACGGCGTTACATTTTTTCAGCCTTTCATTGAATCAGTCAAAGGTGTATACACAAACCATTGTCTCTGAGAGAGATAACAAAAAACCTGTCCAACCGGTTCGCCTTCGACAGATGGCAAATGGAATACAAGCTTATCTTACAACCCAGGACAGCAGATGCTTCACTTTTCTCCAGAGGCTTCCAGCCTTCGTCTTCACAGATGCTGCAGACGCCATTGGTATCGGTGAGTGCTGCTGCACCAGAACTGCAGCCACAACAGATGACTCCACTCTACAGGCAAGTACCCACTGAATTTACAGCTTTGCAGAGCGCAAAAGTGGACTGGCAGGACATTCGAGCAGAATTGGAGAAGGAGAAAGGTTTATTGCAGGGCTCGGGAAATATAATGATGCCAGTGAACTATGACGCTCAGGGCCAAAACCCAAGATGGGAACGCCTGGATCGTGGAGCAATCAAAGATTTAGCTAAGGCCATTCGGGACAATGGGTTGTCATCACCATATTTCAAGCAAATGTTAAAAAGTATTTTTGGAATGTATGATTTGACACCGTATGATCTTAAATATCTTGCGACATCAGTTCTTACAGACACCCAAGCTCTCGTGTGGCAGAAGGCGTGGAGGAGATCCCTGGAGGAGCTGAGAGCCAGATACCAGGGCGGGCCGAATGCGAACCTCACCATGGCGCAGCTTGCTGGTGATCCTCCTGAGGACGATCCAACTCAACAGGCGGTGAGGCTCCCGCGTCACGTGCTCAGCGACATCAAAGAGGCAGCACGGAGGGCGATTCTTCAAATTGCTCCAGCGGGGGTCCAGGACACAATCTACACCGAGATCAAACAAGGTCCTGCAGAGCCGTTTTCTTCATTCGTGGATCGTCTTTCTCAGGCGGTGGAGCGGCAGGTGAGCGAGGAGGGAGCGAAACCACATCTGGTCAAAAGCCTTGCGTTCTCCAATGCCAATCCGGAGTGCAGACGGATCATCAGCATGATGCCGCACCAGGCCACCTTGGCAGACATGATCGAGGCGTGCAGCAAGGTGGGGACACCACAACATGTTGCTTCCATCATGGAGGAACACTTGGGGGATCAAATTGAAAAACGTGTTAGGGAAGCTCTTGCAAATTATACAAAGAGCAACCCTAATGCAGAGAGACGGTGCTTTGGGTGTGGGGCACAAGGACATATTAAAAGGAACTGCCCACAACTTTCAAAGCCCAACAAGCCACCAGACCTTTGCCCTCGGTGCAGGAGAGGGAAACATCTCGCCAGTGAGTGTCACTCACAGACAGATGTGGATGGGAAACTTCTTCCTATTCCGGGAAACGGGAAAAAGAGCGCGAATCAACGCCAGCGCGCTCAGACACAAATCCTGGCAGTGACACAGAACCAACAGGGACAATCCTCGGGGAGCAACAAACAGAACCTCTCAGCAGAGCAATCTCCAAAATCCCCAGCGACCCAGACTTGGTACCACCCGGATTCCAATGCGTCTTGGCAACCTCCAAACTGACGTGTCTTTTGGACAATAGCCATGCAGTGATACCTACAGGTGTCACAGGGACCTCTTGGAAAAGACAGGACTTTTTAATAATGGCCAGGGACAGGAGCAGTATCCTTGGACTTGTTGTTTATCCATCTTTGATTTCAGCAAACTGTAATGAGGAGCTGATGGTCACGGCAAAAGCCTTGCGACCACCTCTGACAATTCCACAAAACACACCGATTGCTCGAGCTATGGCTTTGCCATCTCATCCAGAAAGGCAAGCCATGCCGGTGTTCAACAAACGGGACTCTTTTCCTGGTGATCAAGCAGAAGTGCATGCATCTTGGGTGAAACATTTGAGCCGGGATCGGCCCATTGTTACTTGTCAGTTGACTTGTAACGAGAAGACAATTGCTATTACAGGGATGCTTGACACAGGAGCGGATGTTACAGTTATTTCATACATTTTTTGGCCTCGGGAATGGGACTTGGTTGCACCTTTGGGTTCTCTCACAGGCATAGGGGGGAGTTCCCTGTGCATGCAGAGTGAGAACGCAATTGTTGTCACAGGTCCGGGAAAAAAGACAGCAGTTATCCGTCCTTTCATCGTGCAAAAGCCCATCACAGTATGGGGAAGGGACCTTTTGGCACAATGGGGACTGAAATTAGAATTGGATTTTTAACAGGGGTCACTGTGGCACTCGCCACTTTGAAACTGACCTGGAAAACAAATGATCCTGTTTGGGTGGATCAGTGGCCCCTGGAGCAGAAAAAATTGAGTGCATTGAAAAAGTTGGTCCAAGAACAGCTGCAGAAGGGACACATCAAACCAACAAACAGCCCATGGAATTCCCCAGTGTTTGTCATTCACAAGAAAACTTCAGGGTCTTGGAGACTGCTTCATGATCTCAGGAAAATCAACGAGGTCATCAAGGACATGGGGCCACTGCAGCTTGGGCTTCCATCTCTCTCGATGATCCCAAGGGACTGGTCGCTTGTGATCATTGATCTCAAGGACTGTTTTTTCAGCATTCCACTTCATCCAGATGATGCCCCACGCTTTGCATTTTCTGTTCCAAGCATCAACAGAGAAGAACCTTTGCAGAGATACCACTGGACGGTTCTTCCTCAGGGACTCAAAAACTCTCCAAGCATTTGCCAATGGTACGTGGCCCAAGCCTTGCATCCAGCACGAGAAAAACATCCAAAAGCAAAAATTATCCATTATATGGATGATTTGCTCATTGCAGCGCCAACAAAACAAGAGGTGCAAGAGGTTCGTGACTGTGTGATTGCGCAGGTGCAAAAAGCAGGACTGGAAATTAGTACACCAAAAATACAGGAAATTGCACCTTGGAAATACCTGGGGTGGAAGATCACGAAACAAACAATAAGGCCACAGAAACTGGAAATCAATACAAAGATCACCAATCTCCAGGATTTGCAACAGCTTTTGGGGGAGATCAACTGGATGAGACCGATCCTGGGAATCACCAATGACGACATCTCATCGTTGCTTGATCTTTTGAGAGGGGACAATAACATCAAATCTCCCAGAACTCTGACGCCTGAAGCAAAAAAGGACCTTGAAAAGATCACAGACATGATTCAGCAGAGACAAGCACATCGCTTTGTAGAATCATTGCCTTTTCATTTAGCAGTGTTGGGGGAAACAGCACAGTTATATGGGTTGGTTTTCCAATGGGATTTGTCTCAAATGGACCCTCTTTTGTTGATAGAGTGGGTTTTTTTAGCTTACAGGCCCTCAAAAACAATTCTAACGGATCTAGAAATGGTAGCACAGATTATCATTAAGGCGAGAACCAGGTTGTTGACAATGTCAGGCAGAGATTTCTCAGTTATTCATGTTCCTTTGAAAAAAGTATATTTTGAATGGGCGATGCAGAAATCACAGGATTTTGCAATTGCTTTGTTAGGTTATCCAGGAATTTGTACTGTTCATTTTCCAGCTCACAGGATGCTGAATGCGAAAGTAAGTCTCAGAGAAAAGCCAAAAATAAGCCAGGAACCAGTGGATGGGATGACAATGTTCACCGATGGTTCAGGAAAAACTCATAAATCAGTAGTTACATGGCAAAATTCTAAAACAGGGGAGTGGGAATCAGACATAAAAATGGTACAGGGTTCACCACAAATTGTAGAATTGGCAGCAGTTGTCAGGGTTTTTCAATTGTTTCGGGAACCTCTCAATCTGGTCACAGATTCAGCATATGTTGCAAATGTGGTCAGACGGTTGGAGGGATCACTTTTGAAACACACTGACAATGAAATTTTATATTCATATCTGTCATGCATGAGAACAATTTTGGAAAACAGAGAACACAAATATTTTGTTACACATATCAGGGCACACTCATCACTCCCAGGGTTCTTAGCAGAGGGAAATGCTCAAGCAGACAAACTCACAATGACCATATCTCAGACATTGCCGGATATTTTTGAGCAGGCAAAATTGAGCCATGCATTTTTCCATCAGAATGCACAGGCATTGGTGGAATCCTTTCGCCTCTCCAAAAGTCAGGCGAGGGAGATCATCAATGCTTGTCCAGACTGTCAGCTTGTGCAGCCTCCTGCGTCTACAGGAGCTGTCAATCCAAGGGGATTGCAGAGTCTTCAGCTCTGGCAGGCTGATGTCACAAAATACCCATCTTTTGGGAGGCTCAAAAATATCCATGTTTCAGTTGACACATTTTCAGGGGCAATTTTTGCATCATTACATACAGGGGAAACCGCAGAACATGCCTGCAGACACTTTTTGCAAGCTTTCGCATCACTCGGGGTGCCACAAGAAATAAAAACAGATAATGGTCCAACTTATACAGGCAAAGTGCTTGACAAATTTTTGAAAAAATGGGGAGTGAAACACATTTTTGGTATTCCTTATTCTCCCACAAGTCAAGCAATCATTGAAAGAACACATCACACCCTGAAATCCCTTTTGGATAAACAGAAAAGGGGAGAGGCAGGTTCAACACCTTATATGCGGCTGAACAAAGCTCTGTATGTATTGAATTTTTTAAATGGTTCTTTCTCAGAGCCCACACCACCAATTGTTAGGCATTTTACAAACAGTACACAAGCAAAGTTAAGGGAAAATCCTTTGGTTTTGATCAGA
The DNA here is from genome assembly GCF_046129695.1 of Lonchura striata. NCBI lineage: Eukaryota > Metazoa > Chordata > Aves > Passeriformes > Estrildidae > Lonchura > Lonchura striata. Next base: position 32,486,142 of record NC_134609.1, read on the forward strand.
AATCCGGAATCAGGACAAATTGAAGGTCCATTTACATTAATAACTTGGGGCAAGGGTTTCGCTTGTGTTTCCACAGAGCGAGGACCGAAGTGGGTGTCGGCGAGGCACGTGAAACCTTTCCGGGTGCAGACGCAGGTGGACGTGGACCCGAGGAGCAAAGAAGAGAGCACGCAGACAGAGGCAGACAAGGACGCTGCAGACGTCTCGTCAGACAACAATTAATTATTCAGAGACTTGGGGTTTTTCGGGGAAATTAAGTGTCATTTAAATATTGCTGCATTGCAGGGTTTTTCACAAAGGTTGGGGACATGGACATGGAGTTTAGACAGGTAGTGTTCATGTGTCTCATTTTCTTGTCCGTTGCTTCGGACAATGAGACAGATTTTCCCATGAAACAACCAAGGGAAAATGTGTGGGAAACTTTGGCAAAGGCAGCGGGTCTGGACAGTATTTGTCTGACTCATTCAAAGCCAGGGAAACCATTTTCAACATGTTTGGTAGGTGTACCAGTGAAGGAGTGGCCAATTCCAAAAAATATCCCTCTAAAGGTTTTAAAAACCTTTTCAGATCCTATGGAAGGGTGGCATGTTTGGACACCATACCTTCCTGTGGCTCACCTGGAACCTCCAGAACTAGACATTTTTGGGTCAACAACAATGAAATATTGCATCAAATTTGATCCAGTGGGAGTGGCAAAAACAGATAATCATACAATAGATGTCACTCCAAATCTATCTTTTTATAAAAATGCATCATCTTGGTGCAATTACACCAAGGTGACAAGCAAAGCATCCCTTCAACACCCAGTCACTTTACCGAAGGGAGTGTTTTTGATTTGCGGGGACAGAGTTTGGCCTGCTATCCCTGCAAAAATCAAGGGCGGTCCATGCAGCATTGGGGAACTCTCATTGATTGCACCTGATTTGAAAACTTTAAAGGAGCAGACACGCAGGGAAGAAAGATCCCTTGATCAATACAGTCCAAATTGTGATGATGATGTTTATACCTGGGACAAGGCTCGGAGAATTGCAGTTGCAATTTTCTCGCCCCAAACAGCATCGGGGGTGGCCTTGACACAATTGGACCACATAGCTTGCTGGTTGAGCAAACACAGTCGTGCCATTTCGTCTGCACTGAGTGACATGTTAACAGATATCAGCAGTGCAAGACAGGCAGTGCTTCAAAACAGAGCGGCAATTGATTATTTGCTGCTGTCACATGGGCACGGATGTGAAGAGTTTGAGGGGATGTGCTGCATGAACTTGTCAGATCATTCAAAATCCATTCATGAAAATATAAAACAAATAGAAAGTAGTATCACCAAGCTGAAAAAAGTAACAGGGTCCTGGTGGGATGATTTCTTTAACCTTTTTGATCTCTCACCAGTGTGGAAAGAAATTTTGAAAGTAATATCATATATTCTTATAGGGCTTGTAGTTCTTCTGCTTGTCATGCCATGCATTTTCATGTGTATTCGAAGGGCCTTGAACAAAGTGGCAAAGCAGGTGTTTTTGGTTCAAACAGGGAGGGGAGATGTGGGAACTCAAAATGCCTCTCAGACATTTTTAGAGGCTCCAGGCCGTGGTCAGACGCAGTCTGGACCCCAGCAGGCAGCTGGATTTAGCTGTGATTTCGAGTTTGAACCATGGAATGAATTACCAACTTTGAAGGTAGAACAAGCAGTCACAAAGTGCTAGATAATATAGTAAATGTAGTCACAAAGTAGGGGGAAATATTTTTTGATAGTGTACAGGGGGGTTTTAGTGCATGTACAGGGGGGTTTTTACTTTGTACATGGGGGTCAGAAGTTCTAAGATGGAGGAAAGTGGGCTGAACCCATCCTCCTTCTTTCTTCTTCCTTGCCTCCATGTTCTTGGTGATGTTGGCACTCACAGATTGGTTTAGAATAGAAAAACACTTGGTAACGTAGGTAATAGGTATTGGGGGATAATTGTAAACATGTTATACGTAATATATCTTATAAAAGATAGCAGCAGCCCTGGGCGGGGGGAGAGGAGAAGAAGACACCGGACAGTCAGGGTGTCAGGAGTGTGTGCCTCTCTGCCTGGGCCGCTGACCAAAGGGCCGCAGCCCGAGAACTTAATCTGTTAGATAACTAGCAATAAAACATCTTGAGACCGAACAAGAAGAGACTGTGGAGTTTTCCTTTGGGAACGCGGGTTGGAGGAGAAGCTCTACCACCACACAGGAACCCCAGCCAAACCCGGGGTTCCGACACCCTCTAACCCTCTAACCCCCTATCCCCCTAACCCCCTAACCCCCTAACCCTCTAAGCCTCTAACCCCCTAACCCTCTAACCCTCTAACCCTCTAACCCTCAAACCCTCTAACCCTCTAACCCTCTAACCCTCTAACCCTAACCACTAACCCTAACCCCTAACCCCTAACCCCTAACCCCTAACCCCTAACCCCTTCATACTCTGCATGTTCCCATGCTTCTGTCTGATTGTATCATCCTTGGTTTCCTGTGCTGAGCATCTCTCTGTCAAGTTCACTTCTTCCCCTTCACCTCTTCACTGTGGCCTATACTCCCTGTACAGGACCACCTTAGTTTCTGGAAGATCTCTTGCTTTCTAAGACTTACTATCTCAGTATTCTTGTGGGCAAGACAGGATAACCATAAGGAAGTAGCAGAGTGATGACTCTGAATGGAGAACGGATGATGCAAGCAAAAAAAAAAAAAAAAAAATTACTGAACCATGTTAGGAAGCTAAAGGATAGTGCATTTATGCAGCTAGAAACAAGAAGTCATTGTTAGCCAGTCAGCCTAAAAGTCAGGTACCTGTATGTGCCCCAGCTCATTTATTGGATATCATGGATTTCTCTGCCTCATCCTTTGTTTTTTCAGACTGTTAAGTTCCATGTGAGAGGGATAATTCCTCTGCTTGTGAAAAGCACCTTTTTACACTGCTGTGATATTCTGCCCAGGATATTGGGCTCTGAAACTATTACAGTTTAAGCAAACTGGGAATCGCCCACTCGTGTTGCTTGAAGTTTGTGTTACAGAGTGTCTGAAGGAAAAAATTCCCAGTCTTCCTTTGTAGTCTGGCACGTATGTTTCACTCTTCACTTGGAACTGTTCCTTTCTTATTTACCTACTTCCTTCATTCTCAGAGCTAAATTTAGTTTATCCAGATGTTTCTTTTCTGAGACTACTAGCCTATCTCTACTTAATCTGTCACTCATTGCTTATGGAGTTGGCAAGGAACATCTAGAAAGTGAGGTACTGCTGAAGAGGATAAGAAAGATAAAGCTAGACAATAAAAATAGCAGAAACCTGTCCTGCAGTGGAACAAAATGAGTATCAGTTTAAGTTCTATATTAAATATATGTTTCTGGGAATGTTTAAAAACAAAAATGCAATTGATAGTACATTAATTCTTTTATTTTATAGAATTTTAGGACATTTTGAGAAAACGTGCCCAAAAAATACTGTTGACACTCACCTTATATGTTTCTCTGTGTGGACTCAGCTGTTGGTAATCTTTGTTTGGTTTACATGTTTGTTCTTATTTTTTCAGCACTTACATAATTTTAGACTAAGCTTTATAAATTACATGAGTGCTGAAAAGGTAGAGGAAACAAAGTTGTCTTGGTATGGGGGGAAGAACCATTTCAAAAGTTCTAGTCCAGCTGGCTTCAGCCCTGCAGTGCCTTTTGCATTAATCAGCTTCTCTGTGGTAAGGGGAGAGAGAAAAGCAAAGGAGAGAACAAACATATTTCAGCTGAATTAGTCACAACAGCTGAATATGCACCCGGTTCAGTGAAACTTAAATTGCGTGATTCCATTCCATGTACGACTGGAATCCTCAAAAATGCTCAACCTCCCAAGGCTTGCATAAACTTCTACTGTTCAGGTGCTAATAAACAGAATTGCACCTTGTTGACATACACTTTCACGGGAAAAATTTTAGCAAAATGGGTTTCATTGATCAGTTTTAATGCCCCTTGGTGAGGTTGGATTTTTGTCCCATGCCTGGAGCACAAAGCAATATGTAGCAGCAATGCTGTAGTGGCACAGCAATTACTTTCTGGGGTTCCTCTTGCTCTTTATAAGTAATAACCACAAGTTGCCCCACTGATTCAGTAAGCACTGTCATATTAAAAAGAAACAAAAGGAAAAAAACTGGCCAATGAAATTGTCTGACTTTCTAAGTTTCACAAGTAAAGAGTATTTTCAGTTGCCAGGAGGGCATTAGTCTTCCTGAGCTCTAGCAGCAAGAAGTCTCTAAGTTCTCCATATGGAGCCACACAGCCAGGCAGGTTGTGTGAATGGTTCCTGTGGCAGGGCAAGTAACATCTTCTATAGTAGACAAATGGATCTTAGAGAAGACCCTTTTGTATCATTCCTAGCAATTATTGCTTTCTGAGTCTCTGCAAAATGCACACTTACATGACTTTGGAAAATATTCTTTAAAGTTATTATTTCTTCACATATTCCTGACGCCAAGTCTTTGGTCCAATGACTTGTCACATGTCTGTCTGCTTAGACTTTCATTACTCATGATTGTTCATTTTAACATTTGTGTAATTCTAATTGCTGGTACTATGTAAGCAGTGAGGCACACTGACAAATCAGCCCAATGGAGCGTGTAAAAGAAACTTAAACCATGATGGAGTATCAGCAGGATTTATTATCCAAAATCACAATAAATTTACATGCTGATAATCGGAGACATAACTTCTCTACTGTAACTAGAATTCCACTATTCTCTCAACATTAAGCCTGTAATACATACCACTCCTGTGGATGTAAGCTGAATGAGGATTTTCTTCCAAGGAATGCTACTAGTCTAAAGAGATTTTTTTGGATATGAGACCCACTACCATTAGACTTCTATATAGCACATCATTAACCTTAACATGCTGTCCCAATTTTAGTGGATTAGCTGTTCAGCAACTCAGAGAAGCTGTTGCAGGTCTTTTCATGAAGAAGAAGAAGAAGAATGAGGAGTCCTATAGTATTACAAATTATAGGACATAATTGGCAAAATATTCAAGTGTCCTCCTGAAAAAAATCTGTGTTCAGCTAAGAACTTACAATAAAGAAAAATGTTTGTTTCCCATTTGGATTTGTTTCCTGTTCGTATTTGTTGTTTTCAATCATTTTTAGATAATGACTTAAACATTGAGCATACAGCATTTGATCCTGGTGTCTTTTGGAAGCATGGCTAATAGGTAGATGTGGCAAAAGGGAAAATACTTCTGAGTTAGGTGACACCAGAGCATACATGCTATTCTCTACTCTGGCCAACTAGCAGGAATAGGCACTGTTGCTTCTCTTTCGACCGCCACTTTGCTCTCGGGGGTTTCTCGCCGCTGTCCCCGGCCCCTCCCCGGCCCCCCGGGACCCTCCGGCTAGCTGTCCCCTCTCGGGGCCGGGGTTTTCCGCGGTCCCGCTGCCCTGGGCTTACCAGGCAGCGTGTGGGTTAGCACGGTCCGAGCTGCGGCGCTGCCTCAGTCGCCGCTAGGATTTGAGATAAAGAGACCAAGAGAGACCAATGGTATGCTTGTCCAGATAGATTGTATTGCCTGAAGCGTTGCAGGGACCAAAGGCCCTTGGCTATTGCCCAGATACAGTTTTATACAGCAAAATTAAGAGATAAGGTCTTAAACAATAGAGACAGTGTTCAGCTAAGGCACATCAGAACCACCCCAGGGGCCAGGTCCAATGGGAACTGCTCAGGGGTGGGGAGAAGGGGGTCTACAGAGGAATGCTGAAGCGGGACTTTCCCGAAACAGTGGAGCATACATAAATGTATCTTTTACCTCAGTTTACCATTCCCAAGGCCTTTTTAATACAATGGGGCATACATGAATGTATCCTTTTCCTCAGTTTACCATTCCCAAGGCCTTTCTAAAACCTTCCTCCACGCTACCATGCCAGCATGACAGCAACAGGCACTTTGCAAAGTAACTCACAAAATTATATGAACTGTAGAATGAACTGCAGAATGAATTAAACAGAAAGCAATATTGCATCCAAGGAAATGAATGTACCTGTAATGTATTTGCACTAGACAGAGGTTCAGTGACTCCTTATATTCTCTTTTTCCTGACAGAACTTAAACACAGTATCATTTCTGCTTCAGATAGTCTTGGAATTGCAGATAGATGATGACATGTATTAATCGGAAGTTGCCCTCTTCTGATGTTCTTATCCAGACATCTCTTTCTAGTAACTTTTTGGTTGTAAGATCCTGGATCAGCTAGAGTTCAACTCAATTTGATATGATACTGCCATTTACTTTTCCATAGATAATTAGTCCCAAAATGCAAAATATCAAGATAGAGGTAAATTAAAAATTACCTCCTTCAAGACAGAAAAGAAGGCTGCAGCTGTTCAAATTACAGTGAATAAAAATGACACAGTTTGTTATAGTAACAATTATTTTGCCTTGAATGCCTCACTTATCCCTATCTTTAAAGGATGCATTGGGGTCAACTTCTTTTTAGAAGTGAAAAAAGGATGTTTTGTGCACCGTCAGTAAGAGTTGTTTAACGCCTTCACAGGTCTTTCTCTCTTCAGCATTTTGAAACCTCCTGTTGATACTTCACTGAGCCTCCAGGCTTTCCATATTAGTGAAGATTCTGTCTACTTTGCAGCCAGGAGAAAAAACCCAAGGCACTCTGAAATTAACCATCTGCCTTCTTGGAAGCAGGTTAACAACTAAAGAGACAAGTCTTGACTGACTATTTACACAAGAAGATTATGGCTCTGTAAGTAAGCCATAATGCTGGTATAACAGGTTTGGTATATTATCTCTAAGTGTGGAGAGCCTAACAGCCTGCAGAACACCTACTTCATCACAAACTGGAGTCTACAAGATGTTTTCAGCTGCAGAGATGTAACCGTGTGGGACTTGCTCATGGCGAGTAACACAGGTTCCCTAATAATAGATGCTGCTACAAAGATGATGTACTAAGGTCAGCGTTTCTTTAAAAATTCATAATCTAGAACTTTGCTCCCTCTGACTACAGTAGCAGAACTGTGGCTGACTGGAGGGAGACCAGAGTGCTTCCCCAGAATGCACCCCAAAGAAATTGCCCAGGTTGTTTGGCACTCTCAGACAATGGTGTCAGCGCCCTTGCAGGGCCAGCCTGGCTTTCTGCTCTGTGCAAAGGCTTGAGCCCACAAAGTCTCAAATCCTGGTCCCAGCTCTGCTGATAGAATTTGAGGCAATCCTTTGCTGGCAGTTTACAATCAGTATCTCAGTTATTCCATCTGCAAAATGGAGATGAAGACTTCATCTGTGGAACACTCTGAGACCAACTGAAAAAATTGCCAAATAAGAACTAGATTTTATTACTGTAAATAATAGTATCTCCAGGTCTACAGGGATGCCATATTACAGAGCCTCTTTCTTTCCAGAATTATATAACTTTATTAGTTCTTTCACTGTTTTCTTTAAGGATACTTTTGGCAAACCTCTCAGGAATTAAAAAGTTCCAGGTCCCATGCCATATTGATAACACAATGCAAAAGCCTGAACAAATACTTTTCTTTCTATTCCCTCTCCACCCTCCTGTTGCTGAAACAATAGGAGGTTGTGTGATAAAAGAAGATCATATTTGCTGTTCCAGAAAGACAGAGTTTTGTCCCTGTGCTACAGCTAGACTGTACATAAAAGGTCATTTCCAGGCAAAAGACACAATTTTAAACTAATTGAGTTCACAATGGAAAAGTCTTCAACATGGAGAAGTTAGATAATGCAATTTGAGAAAGACCAAGCTCATTTCTAAGGACAGAAAAGAGGCTGACTGAGACAGCACAGTTTGGTTTCTGTTTTATTTTAGGGCCTGACCTCTGTTTAAGTATTTGAGGCAATTGTAATGGTCCACGTTCGACACAGCAAAGAGCCAGGTGCTGCAGCAAGCACTAAATTGTTAAAGTCACGAATGATCAATATAGTTTTAAGTTCAATATCTGTCTGTGAAATTCCCATTCCATGGTTATATGCATTGATGGGTGCACTAAGGAATTATGAAGAGCAAGGTAGGACTTCTTAGCTTCAAAAAGTCCAGATGAATGTCATTTTAAAACCCTTTACACTGCTTACATTTATGTCCCTTATATTACTTATGTATGTCTGTAGGGAGCGCTGTGCTCCTGGACGGTTTAGATGAATGGAGACGAGTGATCTCTGAAGGCTGCTCTTAGGATATAAGATTTATTAGGGATGGAGAAAGGTCTTGCTTGGAGCTGCCAGACGCAGCACGTGGCAAGGCTTAAGGGGATGGGGGAGGGGAAAGACAAGAGGATGCTCTAGGAGACGGTGGAGGTCCTAAGAAGGGGGAAGATCCAAGAGGGGGGGAAGTTCCAAGAGAGGGGAAGTTCCAAGAGGGGGGAAGTTCCAAGAGAGGAGAGGGGAAGTTCCAAGATGGGGGAAGTTCCAAGAGAGGGGAAGATCCAAGAGGGCATCTGGCCCCTCGGAGACCCCTTATCAGGGGGCTTCAAGGTGGGCTGGAGCAAGACTTGGGCCAATGGGGTCACAGACACTTGATGTTTCAGGGGAGGGTTACAGGTGTAGGATGAACCATGCATTTTGGGGATTGAGATGGAACAGTCCATTTGACTTTTCGACTTATCTGTAGGTAAGGGTATTGTCCAGCCAGTATGGAGGATTGTTTTCATCCTGGCTGTATTATTATGAATAATTATATTTATCCATCCTTCCCAACATATGTCCTTATGTCAATAATAGAAAATTGAATCTCTAATACTGATCATACTGGTTTTTATCCAGAAAAAGCTCTAATTGGGATTTCAGTTCAGAGACAGAGGAGAAAAGGGGCCGCTGTAAAGAATTATGCTGAGATTGTTAAAGTTCAGTGAATTAGCATCTTAATAGCTTCTGTATGGTCAGTTTTGAACAATCTCTATGCTTTAGGCCTGACCACATTCCTCAGCCTCTTTCCTCCTCTCCCTCTGATCCCTCAGACACCTTTTCTTTAAAAGAGTTATGGCCTATGCAGCATTAGCTGTTCTTAGGACTGCAGAATAGTCCCTGCATATCTCTTGGTACTGCTTGGAGAAGCACTGTAGGCAACTGGAAGAGTCCTTCACTTGAATTTTGTCATGCCTTGAAAAAACATGAAGGTGGCTACCAAGTCTTAGATATTACCAAACAGTCTCACTAGAAACAGACATTGTTGTGGTTACTGAAAACACTACTTTCAAATATTTCTTTTAAAAAAACCCAACCATGTAAATACAAAGGACAAAATGAATAAAAAATAAACCAGCACACATCCTACAGGAAAATCCTGACATAATAATATTTTTGACTCCAGATAACTTGCATTTTGAAAAAAAAAAAAAAATCTCAAGGAAACAAAAATAACTACTCAATAAGAATTGAATGAGTATTTTCATATTATAATTTCACAAATAAAATAGATGTAAATTACTACAGGATGCTTATGCCTGCCTCACAGAGATATTAGATGGAAAGGAGGGAAGTGTCTTTTTAGGATCTTTTTAAAACAGCAGCAATTTTTCACTTGATGTTTAGCTCTTAGAAATTACAGAAATTACACAGCTAAGAAAAGTTGTTAGAACAAAATGGCAAAATCAAACAGGTATAGAGAAAAGAAAGAGATAAAAAAAAAAGGCTGTCCAAAAAACAGGTTTGAATGGAATTGTCTACTTTGATGTTCTTTTAAAGGGAACCCCTTTTCAGAAGTTGTATTTCCTGAAAATCAGGTTAATTTATGGTATCTAATGATATTATCCTTCCTCTCAAACTGAGAGATTCAGCATCAGCAGAGGTTTAGATTTCTGATACATCCCTATGACATATGGTCATCCCTATGGTTTAGCCTTTATTTTTGTGGGTTTTTATTTTGTGAACACATGCCAGACAGAACAAATAACCCCATAAACCTTTTGTCCACTGAGAGGAAGCCATTTTGCTATCAGTCAGCACAAAGAACAAGCAGAGAAGCCAGTGCAAATAAGGCAGGACAGAGCCTACAGGCAGGCTAAACCGAAAATTTGTGTTGTTCCTAATATATGTATAAATAAAAAAAATAAAATCATTATTTCTTCAACTTTGGAGATGAAAACGGTAATATATTTGAAACACTGACCAAGTCATGAGCATTGCTTTTCTAATAACTGTGAGATGAAAAAAACCAACTAACTCTATAAAATTATTAAGATCATTCCTTGCTGGAATAGCAAAGGCCAAAGAAAAACAGTCAGAAAGGTTGACTTCCAGAAAGACTAGCAAAAAGATATCATTTAGAATCTGGTCTCTGTTAAAAAGCTGGAAATAAAAATGCTGTTTTGAACTGAGTACAACTTTTCCCAAGCTTTTAACAGACACGACTGGTTTGTTACTGTAGCATAGCTATTATTTAGAGGCTTGTCAAAGGCTGTTTTATATAGTAGGTTCTACAGACGAGTTTTGTGATAAACAAAAGGAGGTATAGAAGCGGCTCTGACTGATGGACACTGAGTTCAGTGTCTCGCAGGTCTGACTGTGTGGTGACATCCCCTGGGAAATGCTCATCTGTTTGCAAATCTGCCTGCATGCCTGCCTGCCTGCAGACAACAGAGATGTGGATGGAAATTACTGCCAGAGACTGATGAATTCCCAGTTAACACAGGGCCCTTGATTTTTCTTGACATAGTGAAGGGACGGCTCTGCTGGCATGCTGACCTCCCTCTCTGGTGATTCAGACTCATATATTCATAATGATGGGCAAACCTCCCATGCTTCTGTTTTGAGCTTAGAGACACATCAGACTACTTTGAATTGGTGAACTTTTTCTTCCTGATTTAAACATGTTTGTTTGCTTTTCCCTGAAGGGAGGTTCAATGTCAAATAGAACATGTTCTTTTTCTAGCTAATCAGAAACATATTCCTGGTGGTGTTGAATGAAGAACATACCCAAAAGGTAAGCAGGTACAAGTGGTCCTTTTGTGCACAGACACAGAGATGCACTCTCAGCAGGCTTCCTCTGGTCTGGAGTCAGATGGAGTGGAGATTAGCAGGAGGAAAGAAATGAGACTTTGGATAACTCTCAGTTTATCATGTGGACTCTGAGTAGGAGAGCTATACAGGGTAAATACCCTACATTTACATTGGGGAATTACCGTTTCCTTGTCATCTCCCTCCTCTTTCTCCTCCCCACACTGAGTTTGATTCTCTTCTCCCTTTCTCTACTTGTTTGCTTCATTCACATGCTTGAAGTATTTCTTGTTTGGTCCCATGTCCATCAGATGACCTTTACAACACACAATGTGAGTTAAGAGCTGCGTGAAAATCTCTGCATGGTCGTTGCTTTCATACAGTTGCATAGCATGTAGGTAGCATCTATTAGTATTTTAAACATGCTGAAAGGATTATGCTGGCTTCATTGCACACAGAGCATTTCACTACATTTATTCTCTGTTTTTCCAATAAGAGATATGAACCCAGTGATTTCAAAAACCTGTCTTAAAGGATCATTTCTTAGACCCCAGAGTTCACTTACTCAGTGGGGCTGTTTCCCAGAGAGGCACTAATCCTGAAAGAACCCTGATGGGAACAGTGGATGATAAATTTCTACAGCTGTACTGTAATATAAATTCAGGACAAGAAAGTTAAATGCACTTCTGTCCTGTTTTTGCAGAGGTACCTCATCACAGAGCAAGGGAAAAATAGCCCAAATTCTTCTTGGCTCCCATACATGTGGGCTTTGAAGGCAATTCTTAGTTCCACATGCCCAGTGATCAAAAAGATGGCAAGACTTCAGAGAAGCAAAAAATGGCTGGGAAGAGCAATACCCAGAGGAAAATGAAGGTGATAACATATAAACTGGTAAAAGAATGAGAAATGTTTAAACACAAAGAGTAAGATGGGTAACATTAATATAATACGATGTGGAGTTGCGTTATTTATATGTTTTATTATCCCTGTATTATGTATTGGTTTATTCCTTTGTACCCCCGTGTGCAACTTGGTTTATCCCCAGTTTTCCTGCCTCGTCCTCCCTTCCCGCCTTCCCAGTATCTATCCATCACCCTGAAAGAGGCATTTTACCCCCCCCGGGTGCCTTGTCTATCACTCGGTGCCCCTTCCCATCCATCCAGAAGCTTCTACTCAGGGCACCGGGTGATTGGGCGAGAACCTGGGGCTCCCCCCATATCCTTCCCCCATTGGACCACGCTGTATTACCCCATCCCGGAGCCACCCCCTATCCCTATCCCCATTGGTTGTTGGATACCCCTCCCTTACAGTTTATAAGCCAGTGCAAGCACCTTGTGCTTGTTCCTGTTGGCTGGCATCGTTCTAGGATATTTGGCCCCGTTGGGCTACAATAAACTCGGACTTAGCCCCCAGCAGGATCTGCTCTTCATTTACCACCGCGAGGCTTGCTAGCACTGCCCGGAACCCACAAAGGCACTCTCCAAACCCCAGCTGGGAGCGGCGGAGGGTGCCTCCATCGCCCACTCTGGCCCCAGAGAAGAGCTAGCCGGGGCTGAGACAAAGGGAACCGGGGCGGGAGCGCGGCAGCACGCAAGATAGAATAGAATCACCAGGAAAAAAAAAAAGACAAGAAAAAGGTTGGTATTAGGGAAAACTTCATTAAACAGAGCTCTGTTTGTTGTTTAATAAGTAGATGGGCAAATGCAGTAGTGGAAACCCTGGGAGATTTAAAATGAGACAAGGAGAAGTACCATCAGCATGCAGAAGGGAAGATTATTCTACTGCTGGGAGGTGGAATGAACCATTCATTAGAACATTCATCTGTAATATCTTAATTGGCAAAGTGACAGCAAAAAAAAAGAAGTGGGAGGTAGAGGCTGATGCTTTATTTTAATTGAAAAGAAAAAGGAGTTACACCAATTAGCTAGGAAAAGACAATGGGGACCTCCCTGATACTAATTCTAATGAATTCAGTCTATGACAACTCAATGAAATATCTTCTGTCATTGTGTTATTCAGAGAGAATATTTGCTATTAAAATTTTATTGCTATCCTTTAAAATTTTAGATTTTATTCTTAGTATGCTAGAACTTCCTTCACAAAATATTGACAAAAGAGCAGAATTTTCTGAGAATCTGAGAATTATTTAAGTTGAAAAGAACCTCTGAAGGCCATCTAATACAAGTCCCTGCTAAACGCAGATCCTTCTTTGAAGCTAGAACAGGTTGCTCAGGGTAGTACACAGCCAAATCTAGAATATTTCCAAAAATTAAAATGGTAATATTTCCTTGAGCCTCCTGCTTCAGTGTTTGATCTCCTTTGCTGTGAATTTCTTTTTCTGGAATCAAATCAGATTTTCACTTGCTATGTCTCTTCTCTTGTGCCATTAAATTGTCCCTTAAAATGACACCGTAACTATAAGATATATAAAATGAAAGTTAGAAAACAATAAGGACAGATTAAGGCATATTTTAAGATTAGGAAGTCTTTACAAGAATTTGAATTCTTCAGAAATCTCTCAGCCATTCTAGAAACACTTTTCTAGAATGAAAATTTCTTTCTGTCTGCCTGTAGTTCTGTAAGAATTTGTGAAAAATTTATTTTAGTGGCTTTCTCTGACCCCAAGCTCATAGTAGTAAATTAAAACCCCAAGTAAAATACCAGTAAACAGATCCTTGAATAACACTGACCAAGTAATGCATGTCTAAACATTAACTGAAAATAAATTAAGAAAAAAAATGGTGTATTTAAGATTACTAAGAGGGTAGCACAGTGTGGCATGGTGACATACAGGTAGTAAACCTAATCAATTTGTAAGTCAAGTTGATTTACAAAAAAATATAATGAGACTGAAAGCAGGCAGTGAAGAGTGGTAATAATTATGAAATTCCCTATTGAGACAAGTCCTATTTCTTGGCACACTGGTCTTGGTTAAATTGGTCCATGGACAACCTAAACAAGAATCACCAGACAAATGTCAATATTTGAAGTGAGAGAACAACAGGCATTTTGGATAGCAAGCACATTTTCTTTGGGTCACCCACCTTTACAGCTCCATGTTGTTCAAATATCAGCAATATATATTTTAAGAGAATATGCATGTGTCAGACTAGGAGCACAGGTCTGTCAGAAGGATCATCCAGCAGTTTAGAAGAAGTTGCGAGTCTTTTCTCCAGCCTAAAAACTGAGGCATCCTAAAACCAGATTATTTCTTTTTTTGTTTCTTTCTTTATTTTTTTTTTTTCAACTGTACTGAAATACTGTGTTTGTTCTTTCTAAACTACCTTATGACATTTCTATATGAGCTATAATACAATAGGTTTTGGACACATTGATGTAACCTCACTCTGGTTAAGAATATATCAAATTCTACATTTGCCTCCACTATTCATGTCTGTGCCTCAGAATTTTTCAGGGGCTTCACTCATATGTTACTGATAATTTTCTCCACTTTCGTTTGCAGGGAGACAGCCCAAGGAGCTTGGCCAGATAAGTGTCTCAGGGATATTTACAGGGGTGCTCACAGGGAAGAGACACAGGGTAAATGTATGGAGATGGTACTGAAAACATCTTTGTCATTTTAATAAGGAATAAAGGAGTGCTCATGCTCATCTCTCACTGACTTTCCCCACATTCAGTGACTGAATTCAGATTTTGTTCGTATCAGTCTGGGGATTTAATAATCTGTCACTGCCTAATGGCTCTGCATGCAATCAAACACAGATATTGTGCTATATAGAATTCACCATAAAATTTTATGCTGGTTATTGTTACCACTGTGTCTGTCATCTTGAACACCTGCTGTTTGGGGAAGCAACTGCCAGTTCTGACATCTGAATGCAATCCGCAAAATTATAACCATGCATCACTCAAAACATCCATTTCCAAGACACAGTCCAAGCATCATCATTTCCTTGGTTGGTTGCCTGTTAGTATCATTTGTACTAAGATCTTGGGGATAAGTAGAAAAAGTTTCCAGATCTACAGTCATATACCCTAACTCTCAGACCACAAGAAAAAACATTACAAGTGAGGGGGTGAGGGGGGGAAATTACATTTTTTAAGCTATGAAATGATTCTAAAGGTAGAAAAACAAAGCCTTAGTTTTAGGGAGTTTGTCCATATGTTGGGTAGAACAAAGCAGAGAACTATCTTGATTATCTTTTTGTTAAGCAGCCAGCTAAAATTTTGCATGAAAAATCATAAAGCCAATTTTGCAATATTTTATCAGTTTTGTGTGAGGGGAAAAAAAGAAAATTCTCATTTAAAAAAACCAACAAATCTTAGATTTGTTAAAAAGTTTTCTTTCTCTTTTAAGGACACATGAACAACACACTACTTTGAATAGACCTTCAAAGCAATACCTAAATAAGAACATTTAAGTGATTTTGAGAGTAAAAGTGAGCCCCATGGATTTACTTGGGGAAGGTAACAAGAAAGGATTTAGCACCCATTTGAAATGTGGACAATCCTCCATCATGTGACATGGCAACAGAGGAAAATAACTTTCAACCCAAAAGAGACGTAGTTGGCCTGTGAAGTTTCCTACCTTGTCTAAAAGCAGCCCTTGTCCTAAAGCCACCCCTGTGTATCTGCTAATACAAATAATGGACATAGCTATGTACAGAAAAGAGGTTTAGAGGGTTAAAGGTTTTGAGCAACAAGGAAGAGCCTTCTTATTTGTAATCATAAAAGTAAAAAGCTCATGTTCTTAATCCTGCTTTGGTTGAAGCTTTAAAATACTTTCATGCTGGTTTTAAGGCTTCATTGCTACAACTTATTGTTGCAGTTCTGCCCAACCTGTTAAATACAGGCTTAACTGCAGCTGCTAAAATATTTGTAAAGTCTTACCTCACAGCAAAATGGACTTGCACAGATGAAGACCAGGAGGAAGGCTATTAGTGATTCAAATTACAGGTCTCCAGTCCCAAATTCACTAGTGAATAAACAATTTGGTAAACATCAGAACTACATAGGCTGCTGAAAATCCTCTCTTTTTACTAGCACTAGGATGAATGAAGGCTTGTTAACTGCACCCTTGGTATGGATCTGGGTACTCCAATTACTCTGGCATTGAGTTAAATTACCTTAAGTGAATTGAATCTGCTAAGTAGAAACTCAGCATCTTAGCTTGGGTGACTAATCTAGTCTTCTGCTTTCTGGACAAACTGAACATTGATGTCATTCTTCTGAAATTAATGGCCTCAATTATTTGGGGTGGTTGCTGGGCCAGTGATTCAGCTGGACTTCATCTGAAATGTCTGTGAAAATGAAGTTTTCAAAAAGCATTTATTTTAAGATAGACATCATTATGTCACCTAGTAAAACTAAAAAAAAGCACCCACACATCTCTGCAAGAATTAACAATGAGATCGTCCTTTCAAGCCATCACATTGTAAGAAAAACTTCCTGCCAGGAAAGTCAGGAAACATTTGGCCAGAAAGACATATCTTATGCTGAAGTCTGGGAGCTTCTTTCCAAGTGGAATTAATTCCACTACTCAAACCTTTCAGCTACTCAAGAGTGAATATGTAAGCTAAATCATCATCATCATGTTTCCCAGCTGCCCAATACATTGAAATCTCTCCAGCATTTCATGGAAGAATGTTTTCTCTTGTCCATACTGAATAAAGTTCTCATTAGTTTAAAAAAAATCCCTTTCTGAAAATATTCTGCCTGAATAATTTTAAAAGCTTTTTTACACAAGTCATGGGTTTCACCAGAAAGCCCACAGCAATAATTTTTCACTACTTCAACACAGAGAATTTCAAATGTTTTGTTCTATCACTGAGACTAGGAGGACACAGGTTCAGAAAATTGATTTCATTATATTTTTCAGCCATTGCAACAAAAATGGTTAAAAATCCAGAACAGGTTAAATGTTCATTCTCAAATAAATGAGAAACAAGATAATAAAATACCTCAGACTAAACATTTACACATTGTCTGCTTGGGCTGGAGTGCATGGACATTTGAGTTCTTTGGATTTCTGGTGGAGTCTTATGCTACAGCAAAGCATTTGGATGAACTGCCAATGGCACCAATTTACTCAGGAGGTTGCAGGCACCATTCCATCATTTCAAGATTCACATTGTCTGAACAAACATAAAAAATGTGGGAAAGAAGCTGAAGAATGTCAATGCAGCAGAGAATGAAACTGGACTTTGTGCTAGCTGGATGCCAATGCAGCATATTTCCCATCACACCCACACCTACTACTCAGATTGCGCAACATGCATTTTCTAGGAAGTGCATGTTCATCTGCTGAACAATTCAGCCTGAAGCATTTGGATTAGGAGGTTATAATGCCTATCAAAAAGGTTGAACTGCTTCCTCACATTTTAGCTGGACTAACAGCAAAATAATTTTAATATCAGGGAATATTCATCTGAATTGCAGGCTACAAACTAAGTCAGCTTTTTTTTCCTGAGAAGTAAACAACATCAGAGACTTAAAAAGTCATAAAGCTCAGTGCTACTGATAGTTCCAGACTTCCTAGCAACATATGAAAAAATCCAATTTTGTTGTACTAATGATGGAGGAGACAAAGAAAGGTAAAAATCTTTTTTCTGTCTGCAGGTTGGATGTAGCAAAATTAAATTCTGCATAAACAGTAGAGCTGCTCCCTTCTTCCTCTCTGTCCCCTGGCCAGGTCTTGAGCCCTTCCTCCAGCTTTCAGAGACAATGCCAGCCCAGGAGACAGGAGAAGGAGAGAAACTTGCTGTAAGAATTGGTGATATTCCCCCTATAACAGGGTTCCTACCAGGATCCCCCTCAAAAAAGAGGCAGGTGGGAACTGGACATTACTGGGAAGCAGATCTTCCTGAGGCTGTGACTTCATTTTGGCTTAGTGCCCTGAGCATCTCAGTGAAAAGTGCTTGGTATATTGATCTGTTTCTAATGCTGAACCAGACCTAGGCTGAGATGGGTGTGCAGCCCTGGGGTGTCTTATCTCAACGCAACGTCTAGACTTTGCTGTTCATGTCATCATTTAGCTGCCATTACCATCTTCCTTGACCAGCGTGGGACATTTATTGTGTCCATTGGAATTGACCAACTGGCCAAAAGGGCCTGTAAGCTGGATGTTTGTACAGGGACTGTCTCCATGGGCCACTGTACCAGGGGCTGCTGTGTGTTACCTCAAAAATGCAAAAAGTGAATAAAGAAAAATTGCCAAGAAAAGGTTAGTAACACAACTGGGTCTACATTGTCCAAAGCCCAATATTACCTTGCTGTAAGAAATTGAAACCAATGCGCTTCTATGAGGCAGTTGAGCAAATGGGAGTTTTCATAGGCTGGATAGAGACTTCTTGATGCTGCTCAAGAGGAATTGCAGGAAAATCCCAAGTGGATATAAGAAAATATAGACAAGGCAGAATTTACTGAGAGACACCTTAGCTCCAGGACCTCTTCCAATGATACCCACAAATTAAACTATGGGTGATTGGATATCTCATTTTCCTTGTAGAATCCTGAGGGATAATACACAAAGCCATCAAAATACTTTATGCCCTGGTGTCAATAAGTGACACATCCCTCTGTGGATAAGGTGAGATGGAGTAAAAGTGCCAGAACACAGAGAGATCCTTGGCTTAAACACAGTGGATCCTCCCCACATCTATTTCTCTTCCTGGGTAGCTAATTATTTTGACTAGAATAGCTCTCACTAGTAACAATAGTTATATTTCCTACTAATATTTGTAGTGTGAAACAAAAATGGTCAAACATTTCAATTGCTTTTATCACACAATCAGCGTGCTTGGCAACAAGCTGCATGTAGATTCATAAGAGCATTCAGCTACTAACCCTCCTCTGAAATACTTATTTTTAGTGTTAGTTTTAAATGCAGTATGTACTGACCAAATTCTTGTTTTGTATTTTTGCATTCCCTCTGAATTTTCTCTTGCATATATTGTTACTCCTTCTGTTCTCTCCTAACCTATTTTGAAATGTTATTGTTTGTCATTTTATAGCTGCTGTATTTCACCTCAAAATTGGCTGCATTTCAGTTGTGGTCACTCATTACATCTAGTTTATCAGTCTCTGAAAGACTATGGGGGAAAAAGTGTTGAAAAGGAATAAAAATCACTATTATTATTTTGGATGAATAGATCTTTCCCTATAGCGACATGCCATAAAGAAGACTAGGATAATTAAGTTTAATGAAGACTATTCACCATTTCTACCCACACTGAAAATAATAGAAACATTTATTTTCTGAGAATGTGAGAATGTTTTCTGTCTCTGGACATTAGGCCCAAGAGATGCATGGCTGCAGCTAAGAAAAGTGCTGGTTAATAACTTGAGTCTTGAAAACATGATGTGCCTGATTAATAAGCCATGAGATTTTTGCTGTGACTGTTTGAATCTTCAGCAACTCACATATTTGCTACACACAGCCCCCAAAGAAGAGTGTTAGAGGCTAAAACATAGAAAAATCAGTCAAATTTAGTGCAGAAAAGCCAAGAAGATCTGGCAAGAGATCCCACACTTCTCACATCCCTCTGCTGCTAAAACATTCAGCCTATGTTCTACTTCCTGCAGCTTCCTTCAGGCTGCAGAAAGGACCATTTTTTAAGTGCTGAAAATGTAGGTCCCTGAAGAAAATTTAGATGCCAACGAGTTAGCAAATTTGTTGAAAAATCCCAAAATGGGATTGGACAGCTGATCACAAACAGCAGGAATAACAATGCCCTTTGCCTCAATTAATTTAAACAACTAATTTAAACTCCTGTCTGCTTTGGATCATATTTTTTGTTCAGAATGAACCCATGGTCTATGAATGTATCCTTTTCTATCCTATTCTGCCAATAATTTGTTGACTGCCCCTCCTGGGGGCAGGGGACAGTTGCATCTCATTTCCTTGGCCAGGGAATTTCCTCTTTTCCAGCAGTGCATCTGCCAGCAGCCATCACATGAGTATTTCAGTAGTCTGAAAGATTGCATGTCACAAGAGTTAGCTGGCCTGGATTTATCACCCTTCAAAATCCTTATTAATTATTATGTAAGCCTGAACTAACATGAATACTGGCCTCCATTATGCATTAGATATGGATAAAACCCATTAGAAATAACCCTAACAGTTCTCAGGTAATCAAATTTTAAAGATGATCTCATTACCAACACACAGACTGTTTCATCACTTATTAGTGATTTTGTTTTAGATAGTGTTTGGGGAGAGTGTTTTGGGGATCCATTTGGGCTATGGAATTCTTTACGGGGGAGCAAACCAAGTTTTAAGATCATGTAGGTCAAAGGAATAAAAAGGCCACTTCTTCAGCCGAGTTATCTTCAAAACCAAACCAAACCAAAAGCAAAAGAAAGCAAAACAAAACTGTCCTTTTGCCTCCCATATATTAACAATGACCATTTCATCTATCCACAGGGGAAAACAGATACTGCTTATTAGTACTTTACATATGTCCTAACACCTGCTGAATACACTGGCATACATTTACAGTGAATCATAGACACTTTCTTTATCATTTTTGCAAACCAGATTATTTTCTTTGATGCTATCAGCAGCTTTGTCATAATCTAATACTTCTCTATTCTCATTTTTCAACATACTAAAAATAAACACGCAAGCCAGAACTAATAAAAAATCCAATAGAAGTATAAATAGGAATACATTTTTCAGAAACTTCTTCCATTCTTTATAGAAAATAATTCTGCATGCATCTGGTCAGAGAAAGAGCATGTTGGTGGTCTTGGACTCCCCCATTGCCTACCTCAAAGTACAAATAACAAGAGAAACTTGATAAGCACCTATTCACAAAGAAATGGCTCAAACCGAAACAGAGTTGTGGCAGATGGCTTGCACATTTCAGAGGAAGCACAATGAATGATTTCAGTTTGGAAATTCTGCATGGGACTGGATGTGTGCTGATATGTACAAAGCGGTGAGAGGAAGGGATTCAGACAAAGTCCCTGTATCTCTGACTTCTCTGGTGCTTGGTAATGTGTGTGGTATTCAGTAGAACATCAGCAATCATTCCAGGCTACAATGCTTTCTGGTGCCCCCAAGCAGTGCTTTGTAAACCCTGGGAAGATTTCCTCATACATCTGTTCATGGTTGTCACACGAATGAGCTATTTTTGTCATACCTGTGGACAGTAGTTATTTTCATTCTAGTTTATTTACTGTGTAAGTGGAAAAGGAATCCTTTTGTAGTCACTATTCAGAGCAACATTCTAAATTTTTTTCCACACAAGCCCTCTGCCTATCTTGCTATCTGGACATTTTAGTTCTCTTTTAGGTTAAAGGCAATTACATTGCTCATAACTTCAGCATCACTACCATACATACCATACCATACATAGATCTTCATAAGCAGAAAAAAGAACTTATTTTCAAAGGTGAAGAGCTACAATGCAGACCCCACAACACACTCACACATGCAGACGCGCATACACACACTTGCCTTTAAATAGAAGGCTTAAAATATTTTTCATGAAGCATTATTGGGATTTGGAACTTCAAGCAAACGTTTCTGAAGACAGGCCAGCTTTTAGAATTCTTATTAGATATTCCTCATCAAAATCTAGGAAATCTGCTTCTATTGTCTTTGCTGCTTTTTCTTCCTCAACTTTAATCTAGTCTCTCCCACTTTTACATCTCGTGAACTGTGGAACAGACCTTCCTAAGTCATGGGATTCATGATATAGGAGAGCCAATATAACCGAAACATGCTGGGATTTCTCCTGTTTTGCAGGCTTTGTAACAGTCTGCAAATTCAGCTATAGTTTCAAGCCGACTTTATTTCCTTACTCCTCCTGCCAAGTGTCTCCTGTGAGACAGCACACTGTCTTTCATAATAATGGTATGTTTTCCCCAGTGAGCATCTTATAATATGCTGGAAGCTGTATATCACGTTCCGAAGTGCTGACAATTAGTTTGTGTGAAGGAGAACACCATGCAGAGAAAATCAGGAGGCAGTAGTCCTGTGAACAACCACTCTTTCACAGAGATTTTCTTTTCATTTTTGGAAGAAAACAAGTTCTGAAGCAGAATTCATTGGCTCCTATCACAAATCGGATTCAGAATTCCAGGGTGATGTGAGGTGAAGTATAAAAGCTTTGCCATTTTTAGGCTATAGGAAGCATTTACACATCAGAATTAGGCAACTGGCATACGCATGTAAGCAGAAGCACACCTTGCATGCTTTCTTCCAGATTTATTTAAACATGTCACCATGCAGAAAAGCTGCAGCCTTTCTTGACCACATTAGAGTTTTACAGTGTCTGTGGTCAGAAGATAAATGGGCAGAAGACCGTGTCCTTAGTTTGATTTACAGGGACATTTTACACTATTCCCTTACCAAAGCAGGGTTTAAAAGGGGTCTATATCTGCTTTAAGACCAGACAAATGCACTGCCAACTTTAAATGCTTATGAAAATCAGGGCATTCACATTTGTGTCTCCAATTTCTCTAGCAGATATAAAATATTATTTCCTTTAATACCTTTATCTCTTATCTTTCTACAAGTGAAACTATGCTTCATTACGTGGTTTGAATTACTGAATGCAGGAAAATCACCATCTTAGCTTCATGTGTGAGATGGTGTGACAACAAGAACACAAAACTGCAAAAGACCTTTGTACAGACCCTACTTAGATTCAGTGTTTCTACTGCCCTTCCAGTCTGACTTAATAATGTATATGAACAGTTTAAGATCATAAGCAGCTCCTGAGAATATTTTTGTAAGGTGTGTTCTGAATCATGCCTGTATACCAGCCAGCAGTGCTGACTCTCTGCTGCTGCAAGTTGCCTCCCTTTCTCTGCATCTCCTCAGGACTGACAGAGTGTGGGAGGAGAGTTTGAGGCCAGAACCTCCCTGCCCTCTTGCCTCCTCCTTTAGGGGCTGGAGGTGGGAAAGCCCTTCTCTGGCTTCACTGGAGGAGCATGGGGAAGAATTGGCCTTGAATCTACACCTGTGTATCTCCTGTAAGATGTCTGATGTAGGAAGCTGTCGCTGTGGGACACGTGAAAGCACAACGCGGACCACCTGCTGCTTGCAAGGTAAAAAAGGGACGTTTATTATCTGACTTTGTCTTTTATACCTTCCCAAGGGTGACATTGGATTGGAGAGTGAATGGGCCACCTCTCCAAAGACATTGGACAAACCACCAGTACATCAAGTGTTCTCCACCCCCATAAAAGAATGTAAACAATATGTTGTTTACAGAAATTGTGTGGGAAAGTTCTCCAAAGGAATGTCAACTCAGAAGGCTTTAGGAAGTCTTAAGAATCAGGGTGACAGGAAGCAAAGCTTCCCATCTCAAAGGAGGCTGTTAAAAGGAGTCTGGATCTCAAGGACAAAGAGTAGTATCCCTTTGGGAGAAGGCACAGTGGATACTAATAAGTATTTAAGCAAAGTTCAGGGAAAAGGAGCTAGCAGGTAAAGGGAAGAGCAAAGGTGGAATATTAAGCTGCACAGTGGCAGTCTCAATCACCTTGTGAATTATTATCAGAATCAGAAATCAGTGAGTATTGTAAGTCATGTGCTATTAAAGAAAGGCAAAGTTCATTCTTCGTTATGGCCCTGTGTTGAACCAGCAGTGGTTCCATGCATAGTTCTCAAGTATACCTGGAAAATATAGTGTACATTCCATAGGGGAAAAAAAAAAAAAAAAAAGGAAAAATAAAATAAAATGGATACAATAAATTACCCACCAAACCATGTGCACAAAGAAAATAAAAAGACTGTTTGAACAGCTGGAATTTAAAACTTGTTATATCCCTGAGTTATTTATATTAATAAAGGAACAGCTACAATTAAGGTTAAAATTATCATACACACAGGAAGAGAAACAGTCCTGTTATTATGGCTACCAAGAACTCATACCCTGCGACTGTGCTGGCAAAGGGCTCTGTGTTATTGGTGGTAACTTTAGATAGACATAAAAGTGTTTTTAACCACAACCACTTGAAGCACATGAACCACTGTCCCAGCCCGTGGGGATCAAGAGAGTGCAGGGCTGAGGCTGACGCATTTCTGCTTTCATATTCAGTCCCTTAATACTTT
The DNA here is from genome assembly GCF_046129695.1 of Lonchura striata. Lineage (NCBI taxonomy): Eukaryota > Metazoa > Chordata > Aves > Passeriformes > Estrildidae > Lonchura > Lonchura striata. The sequence continues at coordinate 32,510,108 of NC_134609.1, forward strand.
TCTGAAGCTTCAGTATTGAAACCAGACTAATGACATTCTCTGTAGCAGCCGCAAAAGTGGCTAGAAACAACCTAACCAAAGTGTACATAGAGGGGTTTTTTATGTTGCCTCTGCAGTTGTTTCTGGACAGAACTTTACTTAAACCTAAGGGAGAAAATGTAGCCTTAAGTCTCTTGGGTTTTTTAAATAATAATTGTCTATTAGGAGAAGTATCCAGGTTTTCACTCCCAGTCCTAAAGGAGAAAAAGCAGGTCACAAGGCAGCTTAAACCTTTTAAAATGTCATGAAATCTTTCCAATCTGCAGTTGGAAACCCTGACTGTGAGGAGCAGAGATTGTGGATGTGGATCATTGTAGCTGCACAGAGCCCTTGGAGAAGGTAGTAGAAATTCCTTAGGCAGAATCAAGCACAGAGAAAAAACCCTCAGTATCTGCAAGATCTTGATAAGAGAGATGCAGGAATTCAGCAGAACTGCTTGAAGTAAATACATTTGATCTAATGCTGTCTGAATTCTGATTCCACATTGCCAGTGGAGTCGGTATGTAGCAAGCGCAGGGAAGCTCCTCACTTTGGATGAAATGCTCTGGAGGTAGTAAACACTTTTATGTGGACCTCATCCAAGAATGACTGAAGTTAGTGAGGGCAGGATTTCAACCTCAAAGTAATTTATAAAGGTCAGTGAAGTAAAAAGAAAGACTGTTATTGATTTTTATGGGCTTTGAATGCACTTGTTTTTCACCTTTGGGAATTTCAGTCAGATCAGAACTTTGTAAGTCTGATCTGAGCAACAAGAAGTTGTCCTTTTGTTAGGTATTTTCCCACACCCCAAACCACTAAAAACTCTCCCACATTTCAGTATGATTAGCTGTTGCTGTTCAGGTCTGTGGAGAAGGTCCAACCAGAATAAATAAAACCAGGAGAGAAAGCTATACATTTTGGAATCATATTTCATCACTTATGCCACAATATGCATTTTTTTCCAAATGACATTTAATTGCTTTCTTCTGAGGAGCTCCGTTTAAAGCAAGGTTTTCCTAAATAAATCCAGAAGTTTCTACATCTCAGACAAATGACACATCCTGCATTTAATCTGATTTCAAATAATTCCACTTGAAAACATGTTTTCTAATTTTTTTAGGTGAGTAAAATTAAGATCATCAGAGTTGAGAAAAAGGATTATTGTTTCCCAGTTCTTTCAGTCCAATTGCATGTTTGCTTTTTTGATTCTCTACGGGGTCTTTTTAATGGTCTGTAAATGAAGCACAAAACTCATATATTAGGGCAAGAAATGAAGGAGATACATCTTGTGCATATGCTTAATAAGGGCTCAGGAAAGTAGTAGATATTCTGGAAAACCCTGTCTTTCCTATCCCCTTTCTGCTTTCCACACACATGGAGCAAACTCTTCAAATGAGAGAGAATGGATATGCCAAGTCTAGGAAACACCTCCTATTTCCCACAGAAGGGTAGCTGAAGAACGTTATGCAATTTGACATGCTGCACCTGAAAGTTAAGAACTGAAGAAACATTCATGGTACAGCATTCAATGACAACTGCAGATTCACTTGTTTCAGCTCGAGTAGCCAGTTGTATGGACTGTGGTCTGTCCTCCTTCAGACAGGCAGTGGTCCCAGAGAGCTTGGCCAGGCACCACAGAATTTTCCTGTGGAACAGACTTTCCCATAAGTGCTGCTGTATTTCTTATGCAAAACATTCACTATTGCCTTAAGTCCAAGGCTGCCTTCTTGTGGAGTCCATTATTGTCCTCCTGTGCTTCCATTCCCTGCATGCAATTCAAGGTCATTGACTTTGGTGGATGGGCAGTTGTTGGATCAGAGCTGCTGAGGCTCTCAGCTGTGATGCAGAGCTCTGGTTAAGCTCCTCTGTGGAGCCTGTGTGGAAGGCAGGAGCTGCCTGCCCCTGCACTAAGACTTGAGAAGTTTCAGAGAAGCTGCTTGGATCCTTTGGGTCATGGAGCAGGCTCCTGTATGCAGGAGTGCTGCAGCTTTGCTCAAAGGTAACTGGGGTCTAGACCAAGAGGGAGCAATTATCAACTGCTGCAGGGAATCTGCATTACCAGAGCACATAGTACCTGTATAAGCGTTTATTTTGAATAGAGTTAGGCACTTATTTTCCTCTTCTTTTTCCTTTTTTTTTTTTTTTTTTTTTTTTTTTTTTTTTTTTTTTTTTTAAAGTGAGCAGTAGATGTGGTAAAAGAAATGGAGCTCTGGAGGCAATGAAATAGACAAAAATTTGTTCCAAGATCAACTGAAAGAATTTTGAAGGCTAAAAGGCAATTTTCCTCATTCTCCTTGTATGAAACATTTGTCTACGGAGACAAATGTGCCAGAGTAGTCTGCTGTCGTGGTTTGACACGGAAAAAGAAATTTTCTTAGAAGGAAGAGGTCAGTTTGGATATTGACCAATTGAAGGTGGACACGCCTCTGAGAACACAGAGGGGTTAAAAGCAAAATTCTCAGGAGAACTCGATCTCTTTAGTTTCAGTCAGCATGCAGTGCAGACTCCCCTGCCCGGCGACGAGCTGGATGGGGGAGGGGAAAAGCCATGTGGCCTTAGGAGGTAGTCCCAAGGGTGCAGGGACTGGGACCAGGCTGGCCCCCTGCAGATGGAAGGGTGGAGAAAACTGAGATGTCTCCATTCCCCCCGCACCCCGTCAGAGACTCTCTCTCTCTCAAGAGAAAGAGACAGAGGCAGTTTTGTCAGCAGTACGCTGCAGGGAAGGAGAAGAGCGGGGGGGGCCTCAAGCTGCCCAGCTGCCTGTGGAAACCAGAGCCTGGGCAGTGAGCCATCCTTGGGAGTTGGGACTTTTAACCCTTCCTTGAGAAATGAAAGCTTTGTGAAATTTTTTCTCCTCCTTGACTTGAAAGAGAGGAAGAGAGACAGCTTAAACCCTAGGATGTCAGAAAGAGAAATTCTAGGTGGGAGGAGATGATGGAGTAGCTTTTGGCTAGACTTTTTCTTGGTAGTCACAGACTAAACCAATCTTCTCCTCCAAGAGAGACTGTATTTTAAGAGGATGCTGGTGGGCCAAAGAGACCTGCTTCAGCTGAGAAAAGACAGAAGTAGAGCGAACAGAGAAAAGTTAGGGAGGTTTGTGGTGGTACCCCCTGTCTTCAGAGAAGAAGAAGAGAAGATCTCTGTTCTTAGACCCTCGGCCCAGGGGAAAATGGGGGGGACTGTAGTCCCAAAAATGAAAAACTGAACTGCTGTTTTTTCCCCTCTTGGCAGGGCATCCTTGAAAGGAAAAATCCTAAAAGCAGTCTGTCTATCCATGCATTGGTAGTGACAGCACTGTGCATGGGAAAGGAAAAGGGTCACCATGGAAAACTTTTTCTCCAGGCGGTGCCATGTGTGACATGGAAACACATGATGTGGCATCTGTGTTTCTTGGGGGGTCTGTGGCACAAGAGAGGCTCCTCTCTTCCTCGATGGACTGAGTATCGATTGTCTGGAGGGCGGAAACCTGATTGGGGTCCAGATTGTGTCTCGCTGTGGTTTGTTGGAGTTAGGTAGTGGAAGGAGGAATGCTTTGCAGAGTTTTCATTTTAATCTTTGTGTGGGGGTTTTTTTCTTTCTTTTTTACTTTTATAGTAGTAGCTTAATAAAGTTTTTTTCCTTGTTATTAAGCTTGTGCCTGCTTTGTTCTGTTCTCGATTTCGTTTCACAGCATTCAATTGAGAGATTGCATTTTCATGGGGGCACTGGCATTGTGCCAGTGTCAAACCATGACATCTGCTTTGACATTTTTACTTCTGGTCCTTTTTCATTAGCATACCTTATAAATAAGGAAGCACAAAAAGCTTCTTTTAAAAGCAATGATGACAAAAGGGTGGATTAAAATGCTTTGTTTCAGAGTAAATTAAATATCTGGAGTTGTCCAAAAATACCTGTTTGTTGTTTCTATTCTGACCTCTCCAAATGGAATCTAAATAATATTTCTCCAACTTTTTCCACTCACACACCAAGAAAAAAAGCCTTTATTCTTCCTACTGTCTTCAGAAGTTGTCAACCATACATGAATTATGTGAGCTATCTTGAGGTACAGTTATGTGACCTAAAATCTATAACTTACCAGGCCAAATACCAAGCATTCTGTATGCTTGAACAAAGATTATTTTGCATTTTAATGAAAAATATACTGCAAGTAAGCTGAGGATTTAGAATTTTCTTATTCTCCTACCTAGAGATACTGTGAACATCAAACACAGATAGAAGTTGCAGTTAATAAAGTTTAGAAACTTCAAAAAAAAGAGAGAAATTGCTTTTTTAAAGAAGAAAATTTTTTTCTTAAATGGCATTCTTTTAATTCTTAGAGATTTCTGAGCCTATTAAATATTTCACAGGGCACTGGGGAGCTCCCATGTCTAGTTCTGGTGAGACAGTGGATCTGAAACCTGACATCGGTTCAGACTGGTTTATTGCAGGTGCCACTTGGATATTTATAAATCAATGGGACCAGATGGGATCCACCCTAGGGTGATGAGGGAGCTGGCAGATGTGCTTGCGAAGCTGCTCTCCATCATTTATCAGGAGTCGTGGCTCACTGGTGAGGTCCCGGACGATTGGAAACTGGCCAATGTGACACCCATTTGCAAAAAAGGTAGGAAGGAGGATCCTAGTAATTACAGGCCAGTTAGCCTGACCTCAGTACCAGGTAAGATAATGGAACAGTTCATACTTAGTGCTATCACACAGCACTTACAAGATGGCCAGGCTATCAGACCCAGTCAGCATGGGTTTACAAAGGGTAGGTCATGTCTGACCAACCTGGTCTCCTTCTATGACCAGGTGACTCGTCTGGTAGATGCAGGAAGGGCTGTGGATGTTGTCTATTTAGACTTCAGCAAGGCCTTTGATACTGTTCCCCATAGCATACTCCTGGAAAAGCTGGCAGCCCATGGCTTGGATGGGAGCACCCTTCGTTGGGCTAGGAACTGGCTGGATGGCTGGGCCCAGAGAGTGGTGGTGAACAGTGCTGCATCCAGCTGGGGCCAGTCACTAGTAGTGTCCCTCAGGGCTCTGTGCTGGGACCATCTCTCTTTCATATTTTTATAGATGACATGGATGAGGGCATTGAGTCCTTCATGAGTAAATTTGCAGGTGACACTAAGCTGGGAGCTTGTGTTGATCTGTTGGAAGGAAGAAGGGCTCTGCAAAGGGATTTGGATCGATTGGACAGATGGGCAGAGTCCAACAGCATGAAGTTTAATAAGTCCAAGTGCCGAGTTCTGCATTTTGGACACAAAAATCCCCTACAGTGTGACAGGTTTGGGACAGTATGGCTGGACAGTGTCCAGACAGAAAGGGACCTGAGGGTGTTGGTCGACAGCCGGTTGGATATGAGCCATCAGTGTGCCCTCGTGGCCAAGAAGGCCAATGGCATCCTGGCCTGCATTAGGAATTGTGTGACCAGCAGGAGTAGGGAGGTTATTCTTCCCCTATACTTGGTGCTGGTGAGACCACATCTTGAGTGCTGTGTCCAGTTCTGGGCCATTCAGTTCAGGAAGGACATAGAGATACTTGAGAGCGTCCAGAGGAGGACAACAAGGCTGGTGAGGGGCTTGGAACACAAGCCCTACGAGGAATGTTTGAGGGAGTGTGGGTTGTTTAGCCTGGAGAAGAGGAGGCTTCTTAGAGGTGACCTCATCGCCCTCTACAACTTCCTGAAGGGAGGCTGCAGACAGGTGGGGGTTGATCTCTTCCACTGGGCAGCAACTGGCAGAACAAGAGGACACAGTCTCAAGCTACATCAGGGAAGACTTAGGTTGGATATTAGGAAAAAAATTTTCACTGAAAGAATAATAAAATACTGGAATTGTCTTCTTAGGGAGGTGGTGGAATCACCATGTCTGGATATGTTTAGAAAAAGACTGGATTTGGTACTTGGTGCTATAGTCTAATTGTGATGTTAGGGCACATGTTGGACTTGATGATTTTAGACGTCTCTTCCAACCTCATTATTCTGTGATTCTGTGATTCTGTGATTCTGTGATTCTGTGATTGCCTGCCTTACACCTTGGGTCAATGCAATTAAAGCAAAAGAACACAAGAAAAGTATCATAGTTTGGTACAACTGAAAGAAAAGGTCTATGATAAGGGGATAATTTGCAAAGTTTTTCGGGTTTTGGAAGTTAGATGTGGTCCTTGTAGGAGACTGGGAGGACCAGGGACAGTCAAAATATGAATGACATTTACCTTCAGTACATCAACATTATTTTTCATCATGCAAAGTGTTTGTTATTTTAGTGCCCTTCAAAGAGCACTGCTCTTCAGAAGCCACAATCTGCATGAATCAGGCCCCAGAAATTATGAGAACTTCTACTCTGTGACCTCTACCAAAAGCACAGTGCATACAGGCATTTTGTGTGCACAGCCCAGCAGGCAAAGGGCTGCTCACAGTGGTGTGCCATATCCATACACCATTCATGTCTGCAGGATTTAAGATGCATTCAGACACTGGCATCCTAAAGATAGAAGGTCAGATATTCCCCAGACACATTCTCTGTGCCACAGGGATACTTCAACAGTAACAAAGTGCTACTACAGCTGTCAATGAAAAAGACAACTACAACTGCATCCCTTCTTCTCATCCCTTAAAAAAGGCAGCAGAGACAATGCAGGTATTTTGACATGTGAACCCAACTACTAAGAAAAGCAGGGTGTTAATACGTGTATACACTCAGTATGTGTATTTGTGTGTGTGCGGCTGGCATGAATGCTCACAGCAGTCAATTACCTGTATCAGGTGTGTTCCATGGGACTCTTCACAGTCCTGGCACCTTGACTGCTCAGCCTGGTGACCTGGCTCTGATCCCCCTGAACCTGCATTCTATACAAGGAGTTGTGACAGTGTGTATCTCTGAGAGTCAGGATGCAGCCAGAGTAGGTACACAGAGCATACAGCTGAGAAGTTATCCTAGATCTGACTGATGAGAGAACACCTACACAAACAGCCAGTAATGTTAAACCTTGTAGTAAAAACTTATTTTCTCAATTTTCCATTGATACTTTTCACTGAGGTCATGGCACTCATGATCCTAATTCCACAGACCAGAAAGCCATCTGAGCAGTGAGAGGCAAGCAACACTGCTGCTGTCCTCCAGCAACAGTGATGGAAAGGAATCTCATATCTTTTTAGTTCCTAGTCCACTGACAAGCCTTATTGTTGCACAGATTGAGAGCTCTACTCCAGGTCGCTGAGGTATCATGAAGTGTGTTGTACATTAATTACACAAAGAGACAGGAGAGCCGTTGCATCCAGAAGTATGTAATGTAAGACATATTAAATTCAAATATATAATATTGGAAGCACACATACAATTGAAAATGCATAAATTGATATGGAGACAAAAATTTTATATTAATTTAAGTGATTTTTCAGTTACTTAGACCCCCTGAAAAAGGGGATATAAAGTCACCCGGTTCCATGCACATGAAGTAGCAGACCAAAGACCTCCCTAGGTCCTCCCTCTGACGAGAACAGACAGTGAAGCTCTTCCAAGAGCAATTCAGTGTCAGTGCTCTGGGTCAATTCCTCTGGGAGCCTTTCTCTGAATACTGTCAGGATGTATTGGTGAAATTAAGGAAGCAGTGAGTTAACCTAGATGATAAAAGATAATTGGTAAAGGTAACATCTTAATACATCCATGGCTTTTACTCAACACTAGCTACTAAATTTTTTGCTTTATTTTCTCTGTTACTTTAATGTTTAGGATATACTGACCTCTCAGTCAGAGGTACAGATAAAAAAAACAATACATTAAATTGCATGGTCACGATACCATTGTGTCACTTCTAATACTTCCCCTGCCATTAGGTAAGATTGTCTACAGGCATATTGTATAACTTTTTCTGTCAATACTGGACATGTGAAACTGAGTAATGTAATGTTACTCTTAGTATCTGTTTATCTTCTGACTTCAAATACAGAGCCATTGAGCTGCTTCTCCGGAGTATGAGAAAGGTGAAAAGGAAACACAGACAGTGTAAACTACCACAATCTCCAGATGAGAAGAGAAGAAAAATCAGTGTTGAAAATAATTGCTCAAAATGAATAAATGGTCTCAGATCACAAAAACTAAATATCCACCCTTACTGTGATGTTTTGGAATTGCCAAGGCTGTGCACACAATGTCGTCTCCCTGCGGCAACGTTCTTCGCCCTCGTACAAGCTTGCTTCTCCACACTTCAACAGAGTCCTTCATTTCTGCAGTTGCCATCGAGGTCTCTGCATGTCGGAGCCTCAGAGGACAAGCACGAGTTTCCCACGAGGGGCTGCATCAGGACGAAGTCAAAAATCAGGAAAATTGTCCTGGAACACCTTCCATAAGGATGCTAGAAGGGAATTGAAGAGGCAGGCGAGCGGCCACCACCGTCCAGTAGCAGTCCTTAGGGAGTGCGCAAAAGCCCGGTGCTCTTCGGCTTCGTTCTTCGCCCTCGTACAAGCTACCGCTCTGACCGGCTCCCGGAGCAGGAGAAGCGGCTGCTTCGCGCACACAACAGCGGAGCGGCAGCCGTACGCTCCGAAGCGCTGCTTCAGCCGAAAGTCGCCGGCCACCGGCGCTTCGCTTCGGACAGCTCCGGAGAGCCGTAGTGTGCGTCTGCACTAGACTGCATCCTAGCGAAAAGCTTTGGCAGTGTGTCTCGCAGGGAGATAGCTTAGGAGCGCAGCGTACTTATGCCTCCCTTGTCCAGAACACGATTTTACAGCACACACTATAAACACTGCCCTTTCCAAGGCAAGATGCCAGATGCTCTCTGATGCCCGTGCTTCCTTCCTGCTCTTGCCCAGCTCGTTGTTTTAACGTGCACATGCCGTCCTGGCATTCAGTGCAGAGTGAAAGCAATCGCAAAAGTCCAGCAGCTGCTGACTCCCAAACACAAGGCGCTGGCTATGTTCTTGCTTCTCGACAACTCAATGCAGCCCTTCATTTCTGCAGTTGCCATCGAGGTCTCTGCATGTCGGAGCCTCAGAGGACGAGCACGAGTTTCCCACGAGGGGCTGCATCAGGACGAATACAAAAATCAGGAAAATTGTCCTGGAACACCTTCCATAAGGATGCTAGAAGGGAATTGAAGAGGCAGGCGAGCGGCCACCACCGTCCAGTAGCAGTCCTTAGGGTGTGTGCAAAAGCCCGGTGCTCTTCGGCTTCGTTCTTCGCCCCCGTACAAGCTACCGCTCTGTCCGGCTCCCGGAGCAGGAGAAGCGGCTGCTTCGCGCACACAAGAGCGGAGCGGCAGCCGTACGCTCCGAAGCGCTGCTTCAGCCGAAAGTCGCCGGCAACCGGCGCTTGGCTTCGGACAGCAGCCGAGAGCCGTAGTGTGCGTCTGCACTAGACTGCATCCTAGCGAAAAGCTTTGACAGTGTGTCTCGCAGGGAGATAGCTTAGGAGCGCAGCGCACTTATGCCTCCCTTGTCCAGAAACACTGATTTGCTGCACACTCCAAAAACACTGCTCTTTCCATGGTACTATGTAAGCTGCTGTCTGACGCCCGTTCTCTTCTGCCCACTCTTGCCCAGCTGGTTGTTGCAGCGTGCACGTGCCTTCCTGGCATTAAGAGCACAGTGAAAGCAATCGCAAAAGTCCAGCAGCTGCTGACTCCCAAACACAAGGCGCTTGTCTACGTTCTTGCTTCTCGACAACTCAACGCAGCCCTTCATTTCTGCAGCTGCCATCGAGTTTTCTGCATCTCGAGCCTTCTGGGACGAGCACTAATTTCCCAAGAGGGGCTGCATCAGGACGAAGTCAAAACCCAGGAAAGTTGTCTCGGAACACCTTCAATAAAGCATGCCAGCAGTGCATTGAAAAGGCAGGGAGCTTTAGCCACCGTCCTCTAGCAGTCGCAAGGCTGTGCACACAATGTCGTCTCCCTGCGGCAACGTTCTTCGCCCTCGTACAAGCTACCGCTCTGTCCGGCTCCCGGAGCAGGAGAAGCGGCTGCTTCGCGCACACAAGAGCGGAGCGGCAGCCGTACGCTCCGAAGCGCTGCTTCAGCCGAAAGTCGCCGGCCACCGGCGCTTGGCTTCGGACAGCTTCGGAGAGCCGTAGTGTGCGTCTGCACTAGACTGCATCCTAGCGAAAAGCTTTTGCAGTGTGTCTCGCAGGGAGATAGCTTAGGAGCGCAGCGCACTTATGCCTCCCTTGCCCAGAAACACGATTTTATTGCAAACTCCAAAAACATTGCTCTTTCCAGGGCAATATATAAGCTGTTTTCTGACGGCCGTGATCTTTCGATTACTCTTGCCCAGCTCGTTGTTTCAGCGTGCACGTGCCGCCCTGACAATCAGTGCACAGTGAAAGCAATCGCAAAAGTCCAGCAGCTGCTGACTCCCAAACACAAGGCGCTTGTCTACGTTCTTGCTTCTCCACACTTCAACAGAGTCCTTCATTTCTGCAGCTGCCATCGAGTTTTCTGCATCTCGAGCCTTCTGGGACGAGCACCAATTTCCCAGGAGGGGCTGCATCAGGACGAAGTCAAAACCCAGGAAAGTTGTCTCGGAACACCTTCAATAAAGCATGCCAGCAGTGCAATGAAAAGGCAGGGAGCTTTAGCCACACTCCTCCAGAATTGCCAAGGCTGTGCACACAATGTCGTCTCCCTGCGGCAACGTTCTTCGCCCTCGTACAAGCTACCGCTCTGTCCGGCTCCCGGAGCAGGAGAAGCGGCTGCTTCGCGCACACAAGAGCGGAGCGGCAGCCGTACGCTCCGAAGCGCTGCTTCAGCCGAAAGACGCCGGCCACCGGCGCTTGGCTTCGGACAGCTCCGGAGAGCCGTAGTGTGCGTCTGCACTAGACTGCATCCTAGCGAAAAGCTTTGGCAGTGTGTCTCGCAGGGAGATAGCTTAGGAGCGCAGCGTACTTATGCCTCCCTTGTCCAGAACACGATTTTACAGCACACACTATAAACACTGCCCTTTCCAAGGCAAGATGCCAGATGCTCTCTGATGCCCGTGCTTCCTTCCTGCTCTTGCCCAGCTCGTTGTTTTAACGTGCACATGCCGTCCTGGCATTCAGTGCACAGTGAAAGCAATCGCAAAAGTCCAGCAGCTGCTGACTCCCAAACACAAGGCGCTGGCTATGTTCTTGCTTCTCGACAACTCAATGCAGCCCTTCATTTCTGCAGTTGCCATCGAGGTCTCTGCATGTCGGAGCCTCAGAGGACGAGCACGAGTTTCCCACGAGGGGCTGCATCAGGACGAATACAAAAATCAGGAAAATTGTCCTGGAACACCTTCCATAAGGATGCTAGAAGGGAATTGAAGAGGCAGGCGAGCGGCCACCACCGTCCAGTAGCAGTCCTTAGGGTGTGTGCAAAAGCCCGGTGCTCTTCGGCTTCGTTCTTCGCCCCCGTACAAGCTACCGCTCTGTCCGGCTCCCGGAGCAGGAGAAGCGGCTGCTTCGCGCACACAACAGCGGAGCGGCAGCCGTACGCTCCGAAGCGCTGCTTCAGCCGAAAGTCGCCGGCAACCGGCGCTTGGCTTCGGACAGCAGCCGAGAGCCGTAGTGTGCGTCTGCACTAGACTGCATCCTAGCGAAAAGCTTTGACAGTGTGTCTCGCAGGGAGATAGCTTAGGAGCGCAGCGCACTTATGCCTCCCTTGTCCAGAAACACTGATTTGCTGCACACTCCAAAAACACTGCTCTTTCCATGGTACTATGTAAGCTGCTGTCTGACGCCCGTTCTCTTCTGCCCACTCTTGCCCAGCTGGTTGTTGCAGCGTGCACGTGCCTTCCTGGCATTAAGAGCACAGTGAAAGCAATCGCAAAAGTCCAGCAGCTGCTGACTCCCAAACACAAGGCGCTTGTCTACGTTCTTGCTTCTCGACAACTCAACGCAGCCCTTCATTTCTGCAGCTGCCATCGAGTTTTCTGCATCTCGAGCCTTCTGGGACGAGCACTAATTTCCCAAGAGGGGCTGCATCAGGACGAAGTCAAAACCCAGGAAAGTTGTCTCGGAACACCTTCAATAAAGCATGCCAGCAGTGCATTGAAAAGGCAGGGAGCTTTAGCCACCGTCCTCTAGCAGTCGCAAGGCTGTGCACACAATGTCGTCTCCCTGCGGCAACGTTCTTCGCCCTCGTACAAGCTACCGCTCTGACCGGCTCCCGGAGCAGGAGAAGCGGCTGCTTCGCGCACACAACAGCGGAGCGGCAGCCGTACGCTCCGAAGCGCTGCTTCAGCCGAAAGTCGCCGGCCACCGGCGCTTCGCTTCGGACAGCTCCGGAGAGCCGTAGTGTGCGTCTGCATTAGACTGCATCCTAGCGAAAAGCTTTTGCAGTGTGTCTCGCAGGGAGATAGCTTAGGAGCGCAGCGCACTTATGCCTCCCTTGCCCAGAAACACGATTTTATTGCAAACTCCAAAAACATTGCTCTTTCCAGGGCAATATATAAGCTGTTTTCTGACGGCCGTGATCTTTCGATTACTCTTGCCCAGCTCGTTGTTTCAGCGTGCACGTGCCGCCCTGACAATCAGTGCACAGTGAAAGCAATCGCAAAAGTCCAGCAGCTGCTGACTCCCAAACACAAGGCGCTTGTCTACGTTCTTGCTTCTCCACACTTCAACAGAGTCCTTCATTTCTGCAGCTGCCATCGAGTTTTCTGCATCTCGAGCCTTCTGGGACGAGCACCAATTTCCCAGGAGGGGCTGCATCAGGACGAAGTCAAAACCCAGGAAAGTTGTCTCGGAACACCTTCAATAAAGCATGCCAGCAGTGCATTGAAAAGGCACGGAGCTTTAGCCACACTCCTCCAGAATTGCCAAGGCTGTGCACACAATGTCGTCTCCCTGCGGCAACGTTCTTCGCCCTCGTACAAGCTACCGCTCTGTCCGGCTCCCGGAGCAGGAGAAGCGGCTGCTTCGCGCACACAAGAGCGGAGCGGCAGCCGTACGCTCCGAAGCGCTGCTTCAGCCGAAAGACGCCGGCAACCGGCGCTTGGCTTCGGACAGCAGCCGAGAGCCGTAGTGTGCGTCTGCACTAGACTGCATCCTAGCGAAAAGCTTTGGCAGTGTGTCTCGCAGGGAGATAGCTTAGCAGCGCAGCGCACTTATGCCTCCCTTGTCCAGAAACACTGATTTGCTGCACACTCCAAAAACACTGCTCTTTCCATGGTACTATGTAAGCTGCTGTCTGACGCCCGTTCTCTTCTGCCCACTCTTGCCCAGCTGGTTGTTGCAGCGTGCACGTGCCTTCCTGGCATTAAGAGCACAGTGAAAGCAATCGCAAAAGTCCAGCAGCTGCTGACTCCCAAACACAAGGCGCTTGTCTACGTTCTTGCTTCTCGACAACTCAACGCAGCCCTTCATTTCTGCAGCTGCCATCGAGTTTTCTGTATCTCGAGCCTTCTGGGACGAGCACCAATTTCCCAAGAGGGGCTGCATCAGGACGAAGTCAAAACCCAGGAAAGTTGTCTCGGAACACCTTCAATAAAGCATGCCAGCAGTGCATTGAAAAGGCAGGGAGCTTTAGCCACCGTCCTCTAGCAGTCGCAAGGCTGTGCACACAATGTCGTCTCCCTGCGGCAACGTTCTTCGCCCTCGTACAAGCTACCGCTCTGTCCGGCTCCCGGAGCAGGAGAAGCGGCTGCTTCGCGCACACAAGAGCGGAGCGGCAGCCGTACGCTCCGAAGCGCTGCTTCAGCCGAAAGTCGCCGGCCACCGGCGCTTGGCTTCGGACAGCTCCGGAGAGCCGTAGTGTGCGTCTGCACTAGACTGCATCCTAGCGAAAAGCTTTGGCAGTGTGTCTCGCAGGGAGATAGCTTAGGAGCGCAGCGCACTTATGCCTCCCTTGCCCAGAAACACGATTTTATTGCAAACTCCAAAAACATTGCTCTTTCCAGGGCAATATATAAGCTGTTTTCTGACGGCCGTGATCTTTCGATTACTCTTGCCCAGCTCGTTGTTTCAGCGTGCACGTGCCGCCCTGACAATCAGTGCACAGTGAAAGCAATCGCAAAAGTCCAGCAGCTGCTGACTCCCAAACACAAGGCGCTTGTCTACGTTCTTGCTTCTCCACACTTCAACAGAGTCCTTCATTTCTGCAGCTGCCATCGAGTTTTCTGCATCTCGAGCCTTCTGGGACGAGCACCAATTTCCCAGGAGGGGCTGCATCAGGACGAAGTCAAAACCCAGGAAAGTTGTCTCGGAACACCTTCAATAAAGCATGCCAGCAGTGCAATGAAAAGGCAGGGAGCTTTAGCCACCGTCCTCCAGAATTGCCAAGGCTGTGCACACAATGTCGTCTCCCTGCGGCAACGTTCTTCGCCCTCGTACAAGCTACCGCTCTGTCCGGCTCCCGGAGCAGGAGAAGCGGCTGCTTCGCGCACACAACAGCGGAGCGGCAGCCGTACGCTCCGAAGCGCTGCTTCAGCCGAAAGTCGCCGGCCACCGGCGCTTGGCTTCGGACAGCTCCGGAGAGCGGTAGTGTGCGTCTGCACTAGACTGCATCCTAGCGAAAAGCTTTGGCAGTGTGTCTCGCAGGGAGATAGCTTAGGAGCGCAGCGTACTTATGCCTCCCTTGTCCAGAACACGATTTTACAGCACACACTATAAACACTGCCCTTTCCAAGGCAAGATGCCAGATGCTCTCTGATGCCCGTGCTTCCTTCCTGCTCTTGCCCAGCTCGTTGTTTTAACGTGCACATGCCGTCCTGGCATTCAGTGCACAGTGAAAGCAATCTCAAAAGTCCAGCAGCTGCTGACTCCCAAACACAAGGCGCTGGCTATGTTCTTGCTTCTCGACAACTCAATGCAGCCCTTCATTTCTGCAGTTGCCATCGAGGTCTCTGCATGTCGGAGACTCAGAGGACGAGCACGAGTTTCCCACGAGGGGCTGCATCAGGACGAATACAAAAATCAGGAAAATTGTCCTGGAACACCTTCCATAAGGATGCTAGAAGGGAATTGAAGAGGCAGGCGAGCGGCCACCACCGTCCAGTAGCAGTCCTTAGGGTGTGTGCAAAAGCCCGGTGCTCTTCGGCTTCGTTCTTCGCCCCCGTACAAGCTACCGCTCTGTCCGGCTCCCGGAGCAGGAGAAGCGGCTGCTTCGCGCACACAAGAGCGGAGCGGCAGCCGTACGCTCCGAAGCGCTGCTTCAGCCGAAAGACGCCGGCCACCGGCGCTTGGCTTCGGACAGCAGCCGAGAGCCGTAGTGTGCGTCTGCACTAGACTGCATCCTAGCGAAAAGCTTTGGCAGTGTGTCTCGCAGGGAGATAGCTTAGGAGCGCAGCGCACTTATGCCTCCCTTGCCCAGAAACACGATTTTATTGCAAACTCCAAAAACATTGCTCTTTCCAGGGCAATATATAAGCTGTTTTCTGACGGCCGTGATCTTTCGATTACTCTTGCCCAGCTCGTTGTTTCAGCGTGCACGTGCCGCCCTGACAATCAGTGCACAGTGAAAGCAATCGCAAAAGTCCAGCAGCTGCTGACTCCCAAACACAAGGCGCTTGTCTACGTTCTTGCTTCTCCACACTTCAACAGAGTCCTTCATTTCTGCAGCTGCCATCGAGTTTTCTGCATCTCGAGCCTTCTGGGACGAGCACCAATTTCCCAGGAGGGGCTGCATCAGGACGAAGTCAAAACCCAGGAAAGTTGTCTCGGAACACCTTCAATAAAGCATGCCAGCAGTGCAATGAAAAGGCAGGGAGCTTTAGCCACCGTCCTCCAGAATTGCCAAGGCTGTGCACACAATGTCGTCTCCCTGCGGCAACGTTCTTCGCCCTCGTACAAGCTACCGCTCTGTCCGGCTCCCGGAGCAGGAGAAGCGGCTGCTTCGCGCACACAAGAGCGGAGCGGCAGCCGTACGCTCCGAAGCGCTGCTTCAGCCGAAAGTCGCCGGCCACCGGCGATTCGCTTCGGACAGCTCCGGAGAGCCGTAGTGTGCGTCTGCACTAGACTGCATCCTAGCGAAAAGCTTTGGCAGTGTGTCTCGCAGGGAGATAGCTTAGGAGCGCAGCGTACTTATGCCTCCCTTGTCCAGAACACGATTTTACAGCACACACTATAAACACTGCCCTTTCCAAGGCAAGATGCCAGATGCTCTCTGATGGCCGTGCTCTCTCCCTGCTCTTGCCCAGCTCGTTGTTTTAACGTGCACATGCCGTCCTGGCATTCAGTGCACAGTGAAAGCAATCGCAAAAGTCCAGCAGCTGCTGACTCCCAAACAGAAGGCGATGGCTATGTTCTTGCTTCTCGACAACTTAACGCAGCCCTTCATTTCTGCAGTTGCCATCGAGGTCTCTGCATGTCGGAGCCTCAGAGGACAAGCACGAGTTTCCCACGAGGGGCTGCATCAGGACGAAGTCAAAAATCAGGAAAATTGTCCTGGAACACCTTCCATAAGGATGCTAGAAGGGAATTGAAGAGGCAGGCGAGCGGCCACCACCGTCCAGCAGCAGTCCTTAGGGAGTGCGCAAAAGCCCGGTGCTCTTCGGCTTCGTTCTTCGCCCCGGTACAAGCTACCGCTCTGTCCGGCTCCCGGAGCAGGAGAAGCGGCTGCTTCGCGCACACAAGAGCGTAGTGGCAGCCGTACGCTCCGAAGCGCTGCTTCAGCCGAAAGTCGCCGGCCACCGGCGCTTGGCTTCGGACAGCTCCGGAGAGCCGTAGTGTGCGTCTGCACTAGACTGCATCCTAGCGAAAAGCTTTGGCAGTGTGTCTCGCAGGGAGATAGCTTAGGAGCGCAGCGTACTTATGCCTCCCTTGTCCAGAACACGATTTTACAGCACACACTATAAACACTGCCCTTTCCAAGGCAAGATGCCAGATGCTCTCTGATGGCCGTGCTCTCTCCCTGCTCTTGCCCAGCTCGTTGTTTTAACGTGCACATGCCTTCCTGGCATTCAGTGCACAGTGAAAGCAATCGCAAAAGTCCAGCAGCTGCTGACTCCCAAACAGAAGGCGATGGCTATGTTCTTGCTTCTCGACAACTTAACGCAGCCCTTCATTTCTGCAGTTGCCATCGAGGTCTCTGCATGTCGGAGACTCAGAGGACGAGCACGAGTTTCCCACGAGGGGCTGCATCAGGACGAAGTCAAAAATCAGGAAAATTGTCCTGGAACACCTTCCATAAGGATGCTAGAAGGGAATTGAAGAGGCAGGCGAGCGGCCACCACCGTCCTCTAGCAGTCCTTAGGGTGCGCGCAGAAGCCCGGTGCTCTTCGGCTTCGTTCTTCGCCCCCGTACAAGCTACCGCTCTGTCCGGCTCCCGGAGCAGGAGAAGCGGCTGCTTCGCGCACACAAGAGCGGAGCGGCAGCCGTACGCTCCGAAGCGCTGCTTCAGCCGAAAGTCGCCGGCAACCGGCGCTTCGCTTCGGACAGCTCCGGAGAGCCGTAGTGTGCGTCTGCACTAGACTGCATCCTAGCGAAAAGCTTTGGCAGTGTGTCTCGCAGGGAGATAGCTTAGGAGCGCAGCGCACTTATGCCTCCCTTGTCCAGAAACACTGATTTGCTGCACACTCCAGAAACACTGCTCTTTCCATGGTACTATGTAAGCTGCTGTCTGACGCCCGTTCTCTTCTGCCCACTCTTGCCCAGCTGGTTGTTGCAGCGTGCACGTGCCTTCCTGGCATTAAGAGCACAGTGAAAGCAATCGCAAAAGTCCAGCAGCTGCTGACTCCCAAACACAAGGCGCTTGTCTACGTTCTTGCTTCTCGACAACTCAACGCAGCCCTTCATTTCTGCAGCTGCCATCGAGTTTTCTGTATCTCGAGCCTTCTGGGACGAGCACCAATTTCCCAGGAGGGGCTGCATCAGGACGAAGTCAAAACCCAGGAAAGTTGTCTCGGAACACCTTCAATAAAGCATGCCAGCAGTGCATTGAAAAGGCAGGGAGCTTTAGCCACCGTCCTCTAGCAGTCGCAAGGCTGTGCACACAATGTCGTCTCCCTGCGGCAACGTTCTTCGCCCTCGTACAAGCTACCGCTCTGTCCGGCTCCCGGAGCAGGAGAAGCGGCTGCTTCGCGCACACAAGAGCGGAGTGGCAGCCGTACGCTCCGAAGCGCTGCTTCAGCCGAAAGACGCCGGCAACCGGCGCTTGGCTTCGGACAGCTCCGGAGAGCCGTAGTGTGCGTCTGCACTAGACTGCATCCTAGCGAAAAGCTTTGGCAGTGTGTCTCGCAGGGAGATAGCTTAGGAGCGCAGCGTACTTATGCCTCCCTTGCCCAGAAACACGATTTTACAGCACACACTATAAACACTGCCCTTTCCAAGGCAAGATGCCAGATGCTCTCTGATGGCCGTGCTCTCTCCCTGCTCTTGCTTAGCTCGTTGTTTTAACGTGCACATGCCTTCCTGGCATTCAGTGCACAGTGAAAGCAATCGCAAAAGTCCAGCAGCTGCTGACTCCCAAACAGAAGGCGATGGCTATGTTCTTGCTTCTCGACAACTTAACGCAGCCCTTCATTTCTGCAGTTGCCATCGAGGTCTCTGCATGTCGGAGCCTCAGAGGACAAGCACGAGTTTCCCACGAGGGGCTGCATCAGGACGAAGTCAAAAATCAGGAAAATTGTCCTGGAACACCTTCCATAAGGATGCTAGAAGGGAATTGAAGAGGCAGGCGAGCGGCCACCACCGTCCAGCAGCAGTCCTTAGGGAGTGCGCAAAAGCCCGGTGCTCTTCGGCTTCGTTCTTCGCCCTCGTACAAGCTACCGCTCTGACCGGCTCCCGGAGCAGGAGAAGCGGCTGCTTCGCGCACACAAGAGCGTAGTGGCAGCCGTACGCTCCGAAGCGCTGCTTCAGCCGAAAGTCGCCGGCCACCGGCGCTTGGCTTCGGACAGCAGCCGAGAGCCGTAGTGTGCGTCTGCACTAGACTGCATCCTAGCGAAAAGCTTTGACAGTGTGTCTCGCAGGGAGATAGCTTAGGAGCGCAGCGTACTTATGCCTCCCTTGCCCAGAACACGATTTTACAGCACACACTAAAAACACTGCCCTTTCCAAGGCAAGATGCCAGATGCTCTCTGATGGCCGTGCTCTCTCCCTGCTCTTGCCCAGCTCGTTGTTTTAACGTGCACATGCCTTCCTGGCATTCAGTTCACAGTGAAAGCAATCGCAAAAGTCCAGCAGCTGCTGACTCCCAAACACAAGGCGCTGGCTATGTTCTTGCTTCTCGACAACTCAATGCAGCCCTTCATTTCTGCAGTTGCCATCGAGGTCTCTGCATGTCGGAGCCTCAGAGGACGAGCACGAGTTTCCCACGAGGGGCTGCATCAGGACGAAGTCAAAAATCAGGAAAATTGTCCTGGAACACCTTCCATAAGGATGCTAGAAGGGAATTGAAGAGGCAGGCGAGCGGCCACCACCGTCCTCTAGCAGTCCTTAGGGTGCGCGCAGAAGCCCGGTGCTCTTCGGCTTCGTTCTTCGCCCCCGTACAAGCTACCGCTCTGTCCGGCTCCCGGAGCAGGAGAAGCGGCTGCTTCGCGCACACAAGAGCGGAGCGGCAGCCGTACGCTTCGAAGCGCTGCTTCAGCCGAAAGACGCCGGCAACCGGCGCTTGGCTTCGGACAGCAGCCGAGAGCCGTAGTGTGCGTCTGCACTAGACTGCATCCTAGCGAAAAGCTTTGGCAGTGTGTCTCGCAGGGAGATAGCTTAGGAGCGCAGCGCACTTATGCCTCCCTTGCCTAGAAACACTGATTTGCTGCACACTCCAAAAACACTGCTCTTTCCATGGTACTATGTAAGCTGCTGTCTGACGCCCGTTCTCTTCTGCCCACTCTTGCCCAGCTGGTTGTTGCAGCGTGCACGTGCCTTCCTGGCATTAAGAGCACAGTGAAAGCAATCGCAAAAGTCCAGCAGCTGCTGACTCCCAAACACAAGGCGTTTGTCTACGTTCTTGCTTCTCGACAACTCAACGCAGCCCTTCATTTCTGCAGCTGCCATCGAGTTTTCTGTATCTCGAGCCTTCTGGGACGAGCACCAATTTCCCAAGAGGGGCTGCATCAGGACGAAGTCAAAACCCAGGAAAGTTGTCTCGGAACACCTTCAATAAAGCATGCCAGCAGTGCATTGAAAAGGCAGGGAGCTTTAGCCACCGTCCTCTAGCAGTCGCAAGGCTGTGCACACAATGTCGTCTCCCTGCGGCAACGTTCTTCGCCCTCGTACAAGCTACCGCTCTGTCCGGCTCCCGGAGCAGGAGAAGCGGCTGCTTCGCGCACACAAGAGCGGAGTGGCAGCCGTACGCTCCGAAGCGCTGCTTCAGCCGAAAGACGCCGGCAACCGGCGCTTGGCTTCGGACAGCAGCCGAGAGCCGTAGTGTGCGTCTGCACTAGACTGCATCCTAGCGAAAAGCTTTGGCAGTGTGTCTCGCAGGGAGATAGCTTAGGAGCGCAGCGTACTTATGCCTCCCTTGCCCAGAAACACGATTTTACAGCACACACTATAAACACTGCCCTTTCCAAGGCAAGATGCCAGATGCTCTCTGATGGCCGTGCTCTCTCCCTGCTCTTGCCCAGCTCGTTGTTTTAACGTGCACATGCCTTCCTGGCATTCAGTGCACAGTGAAAGCAATCGCAAAAGTTCAGCAGCTGCTGACTCCCAAACAGAAGGCGATGGCTATGTTCTTGCTTCTCGACAACTTAACGCAGCCCTTCATTTCTGCAGTTGCCATCGAGGTCTCTGCATGTCGGAGCCTCAGAGGACAAGCACGAGTTTCCCACGAGGGGCTGCATCAGGACGAAGTCAAAAATCAGGAAAATTGTCCTGGAACACCTTCCATAAGGATGCTAGAAGGGAATTGAAGAGGCAGGCGAGCGACCACCACCGTCCAGTAGCAGTCCTTAGGGAGTGCGCAAAAGCCCGGTGCTCTTCGGCTTCGTTCTTCGCCCTCGTACAAGCTACCGCTCTGTCCGGCTCCCGGAGCAGGAGAAGCGGCTGCTTCGCGCACACAAGAGCGGAGCGGCAGCCGTACGCTCCGAAGCGCTGCTTCAGCCGAAAGTCGCCGGCCACCGGCGCTTCGCTTCGGACAGCTCCGGAGAGCCGTAGTGTGCGTCTGCACTAGACTGCATCCTAGCGAAAAGCTTTGGCAGTGTGTCTCGCAGGGAGATAGCTTAGGAGCGCAGCGTACTTATGCCTCCCTTGTCCAGAACACGATTTTACAGCACACACTATAAACACTGCCCTTTCCAAGGCAAGATGCCAGATGCTCTCTGATGGCCGTGCTCTCTCCCTGCTCTTGCCCAGCTCGTTGTTTTAACGTGCACATGCCTTCCTGGCATTCAGTTCACAGTGAAAGCAATCGCAAAAGTCCAGCAGCTGCTGACTCCCAAACACAAGGCGCTGGCTATGTTCTTGCTTCTCGACAACTCAATGCAGCCCTTCATTTCTGCAGTTGCCATCGAGGTCTCTGCATGTCGGAGCCTCAGAGGACGAGCACGAGTTTCCCACGAGGGGCTGCATCAGGACGAAGTCAAACTTCAGGAAAATTGTCCTGGAACACCTTCCATAAGGATGCTAGAAGGGAATTGAAGAGGCAGGCGAGCGGCCACCACCGTCCTCTAGCAGTCCTTAGGGTGCGCGCAGAAGCCCGGTGCTCTTCGGCTTCGTTCTTCGCCCCCGTACAAGCTACCGCTCTGTCCGGCTCCCGGAGCAGGAGAAGCGGCTGCTTCGCGCACACAAGAGCGGAGCGGCAGCCGTACGCTCCGAAGCGCTGCTTCAGCCGAAAGACGCCGGCAACCGGCGCTTGGCTTCGGACAGCAGCCGAGAGCCGTAGTGTGCGTCTGCACTAGACTGCATCCTAGCGAAAAGCTTTGGCAGTGTGTCTCGCAGGGAGATAGCTTAGGAGCGCAGCGCACTTATGCCTCCCTTGTCCAGAAACACTGATTTGCTGCACACTCCAAAAACACTGCTCTTTCCATGGTACTATGTAAGCTGCTGTCTGACGCCCGTTCTCTTCTGCCCACTCTTGCCCAGCTGGTTGTTGCAGCGTGCACGTGCCTTCCTGGCATTAAGAGCACAGTGAAAGCAATCGCAAAAGTCCAGCAGCTGCTGACTCCCAAACACAAGGCGCTTGTCTACGTTCTTGCTTCTCGACAACTCAACGCAGCCCTTCATTTCTGCAGCTGCCATCGAGTTTTCTGTATCTCGAGCCTTCTGGGACGAGCACCAATTTCCCAGGAGGGGCTGCATCAGGACGAAGTCAAAACCCAGGAAAGTTGTCTCGGAACACCTTCAATAAAGCATGCCAGCAGTGCATTGAAAAGGCAGGGAGCTTTAGCCACCGTCCTCTAGCAGTCGCAAGGCTGTGCACACAATGTCGTCTCCCTGCGGCAACGTTCTTCGCCCTCGTACAAGCTACCGCTCTGTCCGGCTCCCGGAGCAGGAGAAGCGGCTGCTTCGCGCACACAAGAGCGGAGCGGCAGCCGTACGCTCCGAAGCGCTGCTTCAGCCGAAAGACGCCGGCAACCGGCGCTTGGCTTCGGACAGCAGCCGAGAGCCGTAGTGTGCGTCTGCACTAGACTGCATCCTAGCGAAAAGCTTTGGCAGTGTGTCTCGCAGGGAGATAGCTTAGGAGCGCAGCGTACTTATGCCTCCCTTGCCCAGAAACACGATTTTACAGCACACACTATAAACACTGCCCTTTCCAAGGCAAGATGCCAGATGCTCTCTGATGGCCGTGCTCTCTCCCTGCTCTTGCCCAGCTCGTTGTTTTAACGTGCACATGCCTTCCTGGCATTCAGTTCACAGTGAAAGCAATCGCAAAAGTCCAGCAGCTGCTGACTCCCAAACAGAAGGCGATGGCTATGTTCTTGCTTCTCGACAACTTAACGCAGCCCTTCATTTCTGCAGTTGCCATCGAGGTCTCTGCATGTCGGAGACTCAGAGGACGAGCACGAGTTTCCCACGAGGGGCTGCATCAGGACGAATACAAAAATCAGGAAAATTGTCCTGGAACACCTTCCATAAGGATGCTAGAAGGGAATTGAAGAGGCAGGCGAGCGGCCACCACCGTCCTCTAGCAGTCCTTAGGGTGCGCGCAGAAGCCCGGTGCTCTTCGGCTTCGTTCTTCGCCCCCGTACAAGCTACCGCTCTGTCCGGCTCCCGGAGCAGGAGAAGCGGCTGCTTCGCGCACACAAGAGCGGAGCGGCAGCCGTACGCTCCGAAGCGCTGCTTCAGCCGAAAGACGCCGGCAACCGGCGCTTGGCTTCGGACAGCAGCCGAGAGCCGTAGTGTGCGTCTGCACTAGACTGCATCCTAGCGAAAAGCTTTGGCAGTGTGTCTCGCAGGGAGATAGCTTAGGAGCGCAGCGCACTTATGCCTCCCTTGTCCAGAAACACTGATTTGCTGCACACTCCAAAAACACTGCTCTTTCCATGGTACTATGTAAGCTGCTGTCTGACGCCCGTTCTCTTCTGCCCACTCTTGCCCAGCTGGTTGTTGCAGCGTGCACGTGCCTTCCTGGCATTAAGAGCACAGTGAAAGCAATCGCAAAAGTCCAGCAGCTGCTGACTCCCAAACACAAGGCGCTTGTCTACGTTCTTGCTTCTCGACAACTCAACGCAGCCCTTCATTTCTGCAGCTGCCATCGAGTTTTCTGTATCTCGAGCCTTCTGGGACGAGCACCAATTTCCCAGGAGGGGCTGCATCAGGACGAAGTCAAAACCCAGGAAAGTTGTCTCGGAACACCTTCAATAAAGCATGCCAGCAGTGCAATGAAAAGGCAGGGAGCTTTAGCCACCGTCCTCCAGAATTGCCAAGGCTGTGCACACAATGTCGTCTCCCTGCGGCAACGTTCTTCGCCCTCGTACAAGCTACCGCTCTGTCCGGCTCCCGGAGCAGGAGAAGCGGCTGCTTCGCGCACACAAGAGCGGAGCGGCAGCCGTACGCTCCGAAGCGCTGCTTCAGCCGAAAGTCGCCGGCCACCGGCGATTCGCTTCGGACAGCTCCGGAGAGCCGTAGTGTGCGTCTGCACTAGACTGCATCCTAGCGAAAAGCTTTGGCAGTGTGTCTCGCAGGGAGATAGCTTAGGAGCGCAGCGTACTTATGCCTCCCTTGCCCAGAAACACGATTTTACAGCACACACTAAAAACACTGCCCTTTCCAAGGCAAGATGCCAGATGCTCTCTGATGGCCGTGCTCTCTCCCTGCTCTTGCCCAGCTCGTTGTTTTAACGTGCACATGCCGTCCTGGCATTCAGTGCACAGTGAAAGCAATCGCAAAAGTCCAGCAGCTGCTGACTCCCAAACAGAAGGCGATGGCTATGTTCTTGCTTCTCGACAACTTAACGCAGCCCTTCATTTCTGCAGTTGCCATCGAGGTCTCTGCATGTCGGAGCCTCAGAGGACAAGCACGAGTTTCCCACGAGGGGCTGCATCAGGACGAAGTCAAAAATCAGGAAAATTGTCCTGGAACACCTTCCATAAGGATGCTAGAAGGGAATTGAAGAGGCAGGCGAGCGGCCACCACCGTCCAGCAGCAGTCCTTAGGGAGTGCGCAAAAGCCCGGTGCTCTTCGGCTTCGTTCTTCGCCCTCGTACAAGCTACCGCTCTGACCGGCTCCCGGAGCAGGAGAAGCGGCTGCTTCGCGCACACAAGAGCGGAGCGGCAGCCGTACGCTCCGAAGCGCTGCTTCAGCCGAAAGTCGCCGGCCACCGGCGCTTCGCTTCGGACAGCTCCGGAGAGCCGTAGTGTGCGTCTGCACTAGACTGCATCCTAGCGAAAAGCTTTGACAGTGTGTCTCGCAGGGAGATAGCTTAGGAGCGCAGCGTACTTATGCCTCCCTTGCCCAGAAACACGATTTTACAGCACACACTATAAACACTGCCCTTTCCAAGGCAAGATGCCAGATGCTCTCTGATGGCCGTGCTCTCTCCCTGCTCTTGCCCAGCTCGTTGTTTTAACGTGCACATGCCTTCCTGGCATTCAGTGCAGAGTGAAAGCAATCGCAAAAGTCCAGCAGCTGCTGACTCCCAAACACAAGGCGCTGGCTATGTTCTTGCTTCTCGACAACTCAATGCAGCCCTTCATTTCTGCAGTTGCCATCGAGGTCTCTGCATGTCGGAGCCTCAGAGGACGAGCACGAGTTTCCCACGAGGGGCTGCATCAGGACGAATACAAAAATCAGGAAAATTGTCCTGGAACACCTTCCATAAGGATGCTAGAAGGGAATTGAAGAGGCAGGCGAGCGGCCACCACCGTCCTCTAGCAGTCCTTAGGGTGCGCGCAGAAGCCCGGTGCTCTTCGGCTTCGTTCTTCGCCCCCGTACAAGCTACCGCTCTGTCCGGCTCCCGGAGCAGGAGAAGCGGCTGCTTCGCGCACACAAGAGCGGAGCGGCAGCCGTACGCTCCGAAGCGCTGCTTCAGCCGAAAGACGCCGGCAACCGGCGCTTGGCTTCGGACAGCAGCCGAGAGCCGTAGTGTGCGTCTGCACTAGACTGCATCCTAGCGAAAAGCTTTGGCAGTGTGTCTCGCAGGGAGATAGCTTAGGAGCGCAGCGCACTTATGCCTCCCTTGTCCAGAAACACTGATTTGCTGCACACTCCAAAAACACTGCTCTTTCCATGGTACTATGTAAGCTGCTGTCTGACGCCCGTTCTCTTCTGCCCACTCTTGCCCAGCTGGTTGTTGCAGCGTGCACGTGCCTTCCTGGCATTAAGAGCACAGTGAAAGCAATCGCAAAAGTCCAGCAGCTGCTGACTCCCAAACACAAGGCGCTTGTCTACGTTCTTGCTTCTCGACAACTCAACGCAGCCCTTCATTTCTGCAGCTGCCATCGAGTTTTCTGTATCTCGAGCCTTCTGGGACGAGCACCAATTTCCCAGGAGGGGCTGCATCAGGACGAAGTCAAAACCCAGGAAAGTTGTCTCGGAACACCTTCAATAAAGCATGCCAGCAGTGCATTGAAAAGGCAGGGAGCTTTAGCCACCGTCCTCTAGCAGTCGCAAGGCTGTGCACACAATGTCGTCTCCCTGCGGCAACGTTCTTCGCCCTCGTACAAGCTACCGCTCTGTCCGGCTCCCGGAGCAGGAGAAGCGGCTGCTTCGCGCACACAAGAGCGGAGTGGCAGCCGTACGCTCCGAAGCGCTGCTTCAGCCGAAAGACGCCGGCAACCGGCGCTTGGCTTCGGACAGCAGCCGAGAGCCGTAGTGTGCGTCTGCACTAGACTGCATCCTAGCGAAAAGCTTTGGCAGTGTGTCTCGCAGGGAGATAGCTTAGGAGCGCAGCGTACTTATGCCTCCCTTGCCCAGAAACACGATTTTACAGCACACACTATAAACACTGCCCTTTCCAAGGCAAGATGCCAGATGCTCTCTGATGGCCGTGCTCTCTCCCTGCTCTTGCTTAGCTCGTTGTTTTAACGTGCACATGCCTTCCTGGCATTCAGTGCACAGTGAAAGCAATCGCAAAAGTCCAGCAGCTGCTGACTCCCAAACAGAAGGCGATGGCTATGTTCTTGCTTCTCGACAACTTAACGCAGCCCTTCATTTCTGCAGTTGCCATCGAGGTCTCTGCATGTCGGAGCCTCAGAGGACGAGCACGAGTTTCCCACGAGGGGCTGCATCAGGACGAAGTCAAAAATCAGGAAAATTGTCCTGGAACACCTTCCATAAGGATGCTAGAATGGAATTGAAGAGGCAGGCGAGCGGCCACCACCGTCCAGCAGCAGTCCTTAGGGAGTGCGCAAAAGCCCGGTGCTCTTCGGCTTCGTTCTTCGCCCTCGTACAAGCTACCGCTCTGACCGGCTCCCGGAGCAGGAGAAGCGGCTGCTTCGCGCACACAAGAGCGTAGTGGCAGCCGTACGCTCCGAAGCGCTGCTTCAGCCGAAAGTCGCCGGCCACCGGCGCTTGGCTTCGGACAGCAGCCGAGAGCCGTAGTGTGCGTCTGCACTAGACTGCATCCTAGCGAAAAGCTTTGACAGTGTGTCTCGCAGGGAGATAGCTTAGGAGCGCAGCGTACTTATACCTCCCTTGCCCAGAACACGATTTTACAGCACACACTAAAAACACTGCCCTTTCCAAGGCAAGATGCCAGATGCTCTCTGATGGCCGTGCTCTCTCCCTGCTCTTGCCCAGCTCGTTGTTTTAACGTGCACATGCCTTCCTGGCATTCAGTGCACAGTGAAAGCAATCGCAAAAGTCCAGCAGCTGCTGACTCCCAAACACAAGGCGCTGGCTATGTTCTTGCTTCTCGACAACTCAATGCAGCCCTTCATTTCTGCAGTTGCCATCGAGGTCTCTGCATGTCGGAGCCTCAGAGGACGAGCACGAGTTTCCCACGAGGGGCTGCATCAGGAGGAATTCAAACTTCAGGAAAATTGTCCTGGAACACCTTCCATAAGGATGCTAGAAGGGAATTGAAGAGGCAGGCGAGCGGCCACCACCGTCCTCTAGCAGTCCTTAGGGTGCGCGCAGAAGCCCGGTGCTCTTCGGCTTCGTTCTTCGCCCCCGTACAAGCTACCGCTCTGTCCGGCTCCCGGAGCAGGAGAAGCGGCTGCTTCGCGCACACAAGAGCGGAGCGGCAGCCGTACGCTCCGAAGCGCTGCTTCAGCCGAAAGACGCCGGCAACCGGCGCTTGGCTTCGGACAGCAGCCGAGAGCCGTAGTGTGCGTCTGCACTAGACTGCATCCTAGCGAAAAGCTTTGGCAGTGTGTCTCGCAGGGAGATAGCTTAGGAGCGCAGCGCACTTATGCCTCCCTTGTCCAGAAACACTGATTTGCTGCACACTCCAAAAACACTGCTCTTTCCATGGTACTATGTAAGCTGCTGTCTGACGCCCGTTCTCTTCTGCCCACTCTTGCCCAGCTGGTTGTTGCAGCGTGCACGTGCCTTCCTGGCATTAAGAGCACAGTGAAAGCAATCGCAAAAGTCCAGCAGCTGCTGACTCCCAAACACAAGGCGCTTGTCTACGTTCTTGCTTCTCGACAACTCAACGCAGCCCTTCATTTCTGCAGCTGCCATCGAGTTTTCTGTATCTCGAGCCTTCTGGGACGAGCACCAATTTCCCAGGAGGGGCTGCATCAGGACGAAGTCAAAACCCAGGAAAGTTGTCTCGGAACACCTTCAATAAAGCATGCCAGCAGTGCATTGAAAAGGCAGGGAGCTTTAGCCACCGTCCTCTAGCAGTCGCAAGGCTGTGCACACAATGTCGTCTCCCTGCGGCAACGTTCTTCGCCCTCGTACAAGCTACCGCTCTGTCCGGCTCCCGGAGCAGGAGAAGCGGCTGCTTCGCGCACACAAGAGCGGAGTGGCAGCCGTACGCTCCGAAGCGCTGCTTCAGCCGAAAGACGCCGGCAACCGGCGCTTGGCTTCGGACAGCAGCCGAGAGCCGTAGTGTGCGTCTGCACTAGACTGCATCCTAGCGAAAAGCTTTGGCAGTGTGTCTCGCAGGGAGATAGCTTAGGAGCGCAGCGCACTTATGCCTCCCTTGCCCAGAAACACGATTTTACAGCACACACTAAAAACACTGCCCTTTCCAAGGCAAGATGCCAGATGCTCTCTGATGGCCGTGCTCTCTCCCTGCTCTTGCCCAGCTCGTTGTTTTAACGTGCACATGCCGTCCTGGCATTCAGTGCACAGTGAAAGCAATCGCAAAAGTCCAGCAGCTGCTGACTCCCAAACAGAAGGCGATGGCTATGTTCTTGCTTCTCGACAACTTAACGCAGCCCTTCATTTCTGCAGTTGCCATCGAGGTCTCTGCATGTCGGAGCCTCAGAGGACGAGCACGAGTTTCCCACGAGGGGCTGCATCAGGACGAATACAAAAATCAGGAAAATTGTCCTGGAACACCTTCCATAAGGATGCTAGAAGGGAATTGAAGAGGCAGGCGAGCGGCCACCACCGTCCTCTAGCAGTCCTTAGGGTGTGTGCAGAAGCCCGGTGCTCTTCGGCTTCGTTCTTCGCCCCCGTACAAGCTACCGCTCTGTCCGGCTCCCGGAGCAGGAGAAGCGGCTGCTTCGCGCACACAAGAGCGGAGCGGCAGCCGTACGCTCCGAAGCGCTGCTTCAGCCGAAAGACGCCGGCAACCGGCGCTTGGCTTCGGACAGCAGCCGAGAGCCGTAGTGTGCGTCTGCACTAGACTGCATCCTAGCGAAAAGCTTTGGCAGTGTGTCTCGCAGGGAGATAGCTTAGGAGCGCAGCGCACTTATGCCTCCCTTGTCCAGAAACACTGATTTGCTGCACACTCCAAAAACACTGCTCTTTCCATGGTACTATGTAAGCTGCTGTCTGACGCCCGTTCTCTTCTGCCCACTCTTGCCCAGCTGGTTGTTGCAGCGTGCACGTGCCTTCCTGGCATTAAGAGCACAGTGAAAGCAATCGCAAAAGTCCAGCAGCTGCTGACTCCCAAACACAAGGCGCTTGTCTACGTTCTTGCTTCTCGACAACTCAACGCAGCCCTTCATTTCTGCAGCTGCCATCGAGTTTTCTGTATCTCGAGCCTTCTGGGACGAGCACCAATTTCCCAGGAGGGGCTGCATCAGGACGAAGTCAAAACCCAGGAAAGTTGTCTCGGAACACCTTCAATAAAGCATGCCAGCAGTGCATTGAAAAGGCAGGGAGCTTTAGCCACCGTCCTCTAGCAGTCGCAAGGCTGTGCACACAATGTCGTCTCCCTGCGGCAACGTTCTTCGCCCTCGTACAAGCTACCGCTCTGTCCGGCTCCCGGAGCAGGAGAAGCGGCTGCTTCGCGCACACAAGAGCGGAGTGGCAGCCGTACGCTCCGAAGCGCTGCTTCAGCCGAAAGACGCCGGCAACCGGCGCTTGGCTTCGGACAGCAGCCGAGAGCCGTAGTGTGCGTCTGCACTAGACTGCATCCTAGCGAAAAGCTTTGGCAGTGTGTCTCGCAGGGAGATAGCTTAGGAGCGCAGCGTACTTATGCCTCCCTTGCCCAGAAACACGATTTTACAGCACACACTATAAACACTGCCCTTTCCAAGGCAAGATGCCAGATGCTCTCTGATGGCCGTGCTCTCTCCCTGCTCTTGCTTAGCTCGTTGTTTTAACGTGCACATGCCTTCCTGGCATTCAGTGCACAGTGAAAGCAATCGCAAAAGTCCAGCAGCTGCTGACTCCCAAACAGAAGGCGATGGCTATGTTCTTGCTTCTCGACAACTTAACGCAGCCCTTCATTTCTGCAGTTGCCATCGAGGTCTCTGCATGTCGGAGCCTCAGAGGACAAGCACGAGTTTCCCACGAGGGGCTGCATCAGGACGAATACAAAAATCAGGAAAATTGTCCTGGAACACCTTCCATAAGGATGCTAGAAGGGAATTGAAGAGGCAGGCGAGCGGCCACCACCGTCCAGCAGCAGTCCTTAGGGAGTGCGCAAAAGCCCGGTGCTCTTCGGCTTCGTTCTTCGCCCTCGTACAAGCTACCGCTCTGACCGGCTCCCGGAGCAGGAGAAGCGGCTGCTTCGCGCACACAAGAGCGTAGTGGCAGCCGTACGCTCCGAAGCGCTGCTTCAGCCGAAAGTCGCCGGCCACCGGCGCTTGGCTTCGGACAGCAGCCGAGAGCCGTAGTGTGCGTCTGCACTAGACTGCATCCTAGCGAAAAGCTTTGACAGTGTGTCTCGCAGGGAGATAGCTTAGGAGCGCAGCGTACTTATACCTCCCTTGCCCAGAACACGATTTTACAGCACACACTAAAAACACTGCCCTTTCCAAGGCAAGATGCCAGATGCTCTCTGATGGCCGTGCTCTCTCCCTGCTCTTGCCCAGCTCGTTGTTTTAACGTGCACATGCCTTCCTGGCATTCAGTTCACAGTGAAAGCAATCGCAAAAGTCCAGCAGCTGCTGACTCCCAAACACAAGGCGCTGGCTATGTTCTTGCTTCTCGACAACTCAATGCAGCCCTTCATTTCTGCAGTTGCCATCGAGGTCTCTGCATGTCGGAGCCTCAGAGGACGAGCACGAGTTTCCCACGAGGGGCTGCATCAGGACGAAGTCAAAAATCAGGAAAATTGTCCTGGAACACCTTCCATAAGGATGCTAGAAGGGAATTGAAGAGGCAGGCGAGCGGCCACCACCGTCCTCTAGCAGTCCTTAGGGTGCGCGCAGAAGCCCGGTGCTCTTCGGCTTCGTTCTTCGCCCCCGTACAAGCTACCGCTCTGTCCGGCTCCCGGAGCAGGAGAAGCGGCTGCTTCGCGCACACAAGAGCGGAGCGGCAGCCGTACGCTCCGAAGCGCTGCTTCAGCCGAAAGACGCCGGCAACCGGCGCTTGGCTTCGGACAGCAGCCGAGAGCCGTAGTGTGCGT
The DNA here is from genome assembly GCF_046129695.1 of Lonchura striata. Lineage (NCBI taxonomy): Eukaryota > Metazoa > Chordata > Aves > Passeriformes > Estrildidae > Lonchura > Lonchura striata. The sequence goes on from NC_134609.1 coordinate 32,541,302, forward strand.
CTGCACTAGACTGCATCCTAGCGAAAAGCTTTGGCAGTGTGTCTCGCAGGGAGATAGCTTAGGAGCGCAGCGCACTTATGCCTCCCTTGCCTAGAAACACTGATTTGCTGCACACTCCAAAAACACTGCTCTTTCCATGGTACTATGTAAGCTGCTGTCTGACGCCCGTTCTCTTCTGCCCACTCTTGCCCAGCTGGTTGTTGCAGCGTGCACGTGCCTTCCTGGCATTAAGAGCACAGTGAAAGCAATCGCAAAAGTCCAGCAGCTGCTGACTCCCAAACACAAGGCGCTTGTCTACGTTCTTGCTTCTCGACAACTCAACGCAGCCCTTCATTTCTGCAGCTGCCATCGAGTTTTCTGTATCTCGAGCCTTCTGGGACGAGCACCAATTTCCCATAAGGGGCTGCATCAGGACGAAGTCAAAACCCAGGAAAGTTGTCTCGGAACACCTTCAATAAAGCATGCCAGCAGTGCATTGAAAAGGCAGGGAGCTTTAGCCACCGTCCTCTAGCAGTCGCAAGGCTGTGCACACAATGTCGTCTCCCTGCGGCAACGTTCTTCGCCCTCGTACAAGCTACCGCTCTGTCCGGCTCCCGGAGCAGGAGAAGCGGCTGCTTCGCGCACACAAGAGCGGAGTGGCAGCCGTACGCTCCGAAGCGCTGCTTCAGCCGAAAGACGCCGGCAACCGGCGCTTGGCTTCGGACAGCAGCCGAGAGCCGTAGTGTGCGTCTGCACTAGACTGCATCCTAGCGAAAAGCTTTGGCAGTGTGTCTCGCAGGGAGATAGCTTAGGAGCGCAGCGTACTTATGCCTCCCTTGCCCAGAAACACGATTTTACAGCACACACTATAAACACTGCCCTTTCCAAGGCAAGATGCCAGATGCTCTCTGATGGCCGTGCTCTCTCCCTGCTCTTGCTTAGCTCGTTGTTTTAACGTGCACATGCCTTCCTGGCATTCAGTGCACAGTGAAAGCAATCGCAAAAGTCCAGCAGCTGCTGACTCCCAAACAGAAGGCGATGGCTATGTTCTTGCTTCTCGACAACTTAACGCAGCCCTTCATTTCTGCAGTTGCCATCGAGGTCTCTGCATGTCGGAGCCTCAGAGGACAAGCACGAGTTTCCCACGAGGGGCTGCATCAGGACGAATACAAAAATCAGGAAAATTGTCCTGGAACACCTTCCATAAGGATGCTAGAAGGGAATTGAAGAGGCAGGCGAGCGGCCACCACCGTCCAGCAGCAGTCCTTAGGGAGTGCGCAAAAGCCCGGTGCTCTTCGGCTTCGTTCTTCGCCCTCGTACAAGCTACCGCTCTGACCGGCTCCCGGAGCAGGAGAAGCGGCTGCTTCGCGCACACAAGAGCGTAGTGGCAGCCGTACGCTCCGAAGCGCTGCTTCAGCCGAAAGTCGCCGGCCACCGGCGCTTGGCTTCGGACAGCAGCCGAGAGCCGTAGTGTGCGTCTGCACTAGACTGCATCCTAGCGAAAAGCTTTGACAGTGTGTCTCGCAGGGAGATAGCTTAGGAGCGCAGCGTACTTATACCTCCCTTGCCCAGAACACGATTTTACAGCACACACTAAAAACACTGCCCTTTCCAAGGCAAGATGCCAGATGCTCTCTGATGGCCGTGCTCTCTCCCTGCTCTTGCCCAGCTCGTTGTTTTAACGTGCACATGCCTTCCTGGCATTCAGTTCACAGTGAAAGCAATCGCAAAAGTCCAGCAGCTGCTGACTCCCAAACACAAGGCGCTGGCTATGTTCTTGCTTCTCGACAACTCAATGCAGCCCTTCATTTCTGCAGTTGCCATCGAGGTCTCTGCATGTCGGAGCCTCAGAGGACGAGCACGAGTTTCCCACGAGGGGCTGCATCAGGACGAAGTCAAAAATCAGGAAAATTGTCCTGGAACACCTTCCATAAGGATGCTAGAAGGGAATTGAAGAGGCAGGCGAGCGGCCACCACCGTCCTCTAGCAGTCCTTAGGGTGCGCGCAGAAGCCCGGTGCTCTTCGGCTTCGTTCTTCGCCCCCGTACAAGCTACCGCTCTGTCCGGCTCCCGGAGCAGGAGAAGCGGCTGCTTCGCGCACACAAGAGCGGAGCGGCAGCCGTACGCTCCGAAGCGCTGCTTCAGCCGAAAGACGCCGGCAACCGGCGCTTGGCTTCGGACAGCAGCCGAGAGCCGTAGTGTGCGTCTGCACTAGACTGCATCCTAGCGAAAAGCTTTGGCAGTGTGTCTCGCAGGGAGATAGCTTAGGAGCGCAGCGCACTTATGCCTCCCTTGCCTAGAAACACTGATTTGCTGCACACTCCAAAAACACTGCTCTTTCCATGGTACTATGTAAGCTGCTGTCTGACGCCCGTTCTCTTCTGCCCACTCTTGCCCAGCTGGTTGTTGCAGCGTGCACGTGCCTTCCTGGCATTAAGAGCACAGTGAAAGCAATCGCAAAAGTCCAGCAGCTGCTGACTCCCAAACACAAGGCGCTTGTCTACGTTCTTGCTTCTCGACAACTCAACGCAGCCCTTCATTTCTGCAGCTGCCATCGAGTTTTCTGTATCTCGAGCCTTCTGGGACGAGCACCAATTTCCCATAAGGGGCTGCATCAGGACGAAGTCAAAACCCAGGAAAGTTGTCTCGGAACACCTTCAATAAAGCATGCCAGCAGTGCATTGAAAAGGCAGGGAGCTTTAGCCACCGTCCTCTAGCAGTCGCAAGGCTGTGCACACAATGTCGTCTCCCTGCGGCAACGTTCTTCGCCCTCGTACAAGCTACCGCTCTGTCCGGCTCCCGGAGCAGGAGAAGCGGCTGCTTCGCGCACACAAGAGCGGAGTGGCAGCCGTACGCTCCGAAGCGCTGCTTCAGCCGAAAGACGCCGGCAACCGGCGCTTGGCTTCGGACAGCAGCCGAGAGCCGTAGTGTGCGTCTGCACTAGACTGCATCCTAGCGAAAAGCTTTGGCAGTGTGTCTCGCAGGGAGATAGCTTAGGAGCGCAGCGTACTTATGCCTCCCTTGCCCAGAAACACGATTTTACAGCACACACTATAAACACTGCCCTTTCCAAGGCAAGATGCCAGATGCTCTCTGATGGCCGTGCTCTCTCCCTGCTCTTGCTTAGCTCGTTGTTTTAACGTGCACATGCCTTCCTGGCATTCAGTGCACAGTGAAAGCAATCGCAAAAGTCCAGCAGCTGCTGACTCCCAAACAGAAGGCGATGGCTATGTTCTTGCTTCTCGACAACTTAACGCAGCCCTTCATTTCTGCAGTTGCCATCGAGGTCTCTGCATGTCGGAGCCTCAGAGGACAAGCACGAGTTTCCCACGAGGGGCTGCATCAGGACGAATACAAAAATCAGGAAAATTGTCCTGGAACACCTTCCATAAGGATGCTAGAAGGGAATTGAAGAGGCAGGCGAGCGGCCACCACCGTCCAGCAGCAGTCCTTAGGGAGTGCGCAAAAGCCCGGTGCTCTTCGGCTTCGTTCTTCGCCCTCGTACAAGCTACCGCTCTGACCGGCTCCCGGAGCAGGAGAAGCGGCTGCTTCGCGCACACAAGAGCGTAGTGGCAGCCGTACGCTCCGAAGCGCTGCTTCAGCCGAAAGTCGCCGGCCACCGGCGCTTGGCTTCGGACAGCAGCCGAGAGCCGTAGTGTGCGTCTGCACTAGACTGCATCCTAGCGAAAAGCTTTGACAGTGTGTCTCGCAGGGAGATAGCTTAGGAGCGCAGCGTACTTATACCTCCCTTGCCCAGAACACGATTTTACAGCACACACTAAAAACACTGCCCTTTCCAAGGCAAGATGCCAGATGCTCTCTGATGGCCGTGCTCTCTCCCTGCTCTTGCCCAGCTCGTTGTTTTAACGTGCACATGCCTTCCTGGCATTCAGTTCACAGTGAAAGCAATCGCAAAAGTCCAGCAGCTGCTGACTCCCAAACACAAGGCGCTGGCTATGTTCTTGCTTCTCGACAACTCAATGCAGCCCTTCATTTCTGCAGTTGCCATCGAGGTCTCTGCATGTCGGAGCCTCAGAGGACGAGCACGAGTTTCCCACGAGGGGCTGCATCAGGACGAAGTCAAAAATCAGGAAAATTGTCCTGGAACACCTTCCATAAGGATGCTAGAAGGGAATTGAAGAGGCAGGCGAGCGGCCACCACCGTCCTCTAGCAGTCCTTAGGGTGCGCGCAGAAGCCCGGTGCTCTTCGGCTTCGTTCTTCGCCCCCGTACAAGCTACCGCTCTGTCCGGCTCCCGGAGCAGGAGAAGCGGCTGCTTCGCGCACACAAGAGCGGAGCGGCAGCCGTACGCTCCGAAGCGCTGCTTCAGCCGAAAGACGCCGGCAACCGGCGCTTGGCTTCGGACAGCAGCCGAGAGCCGTAGTGTGCGTCTGCACTAGACTGCATCCTAGCGAAAAGCTTTGGCAGTGTGTCTCGCAGGGAGATAGCTTAGGAGCGCAGCGCACTTATGCCTCCCTTGCCTAGAAACACTGATTTGCTGCACACTCCAAAAACACTGCTCTTTCCATGGTACTATGTAAGCTGCTGTCTGACGCCCGTTCTCTTCTGCCCACTCTTGCCCAGCTGGTTGTTGCAGCGTGCACGTGCCTTCCTGGCATTAAGAGCACAGTGAAAGCAATCGCAAAAGTCCAGCAGCTGCTGACTCCCAAACACAAGGCGCTTGTCTACGTTCTTGCTTCTCGACAACTCAACGCAGCCCTTCATTTCTGCAGCTGCCATCGAGTTTTCTGTATCTCGAGCCTTCTGGGACGAGCACCAATTTCCCATAAGGGGCTGCATCAGGACGAAGTCAAAACCCAGGAAAGTTGTCTCGGAACACCTTCAATAAAGCATGCCAGCAGTGCATTGAAAAGGCAGGGAGCTTTAGCCACCGTCCTCTAGCAGTCGCAAGGCTGTGCACACAATGTCGTCTCCCTGCGGCAACGTTCTTCGCCCTCGTACAAGCTACCGCTCTGTCCGGCTCCCGGAGCAGGAGAAGCGGCTGCTTCGCGCACACAAGAGCGGAGTGGCAGCCGTACGCTCCGAAGCGCTGCTTCAGCCGAAAGACGCCGGCAACCGGCGCTTGGCTTCGGACAGCAGCCGAGAGCCGTAGTGTGCGTCTGCACTAGACTGCATCCTAGCGAAAAGCTTTGGCAGTGTGTCTCGCAGGGAGATAGCTTAGGAGCGCAGCGTACTTATGCCTCCCTTGCCCAGAAACACGATTTTACAGCACACACTATAAACACTGCCCTTTCCAAGGCAAGATGCCAGATGCTCTCTGATGGCCGTGCTCTCTCCCTGCTCTTGCTTAGCTCGTTGTTTTAACGTGCACATGCCTTCCTGGCATTCAGTGCACAGTGAAAGCAATCGCAAAAGTTCAGCAGCTGCTGACTCCCAAACAGAAGGCGATGGCTATGTTCTTGCTTCTCGACAACTTAACGCAGCCCTTCATTTCTGCAGTTGCCATCGAGGTCTCTGCATGTCGGAGCCTCAGAGGACAAGCACGAGTTTCCCACGAGGGGCTGCATCAGGACGAAGTCAAAAATCAGGAAAATTGTCCTGGAACACCTTCCATAAGGATGCTAGAAGGGAATTGAAGAGGCAGGCGAGCGACCACCACCGTCCAGTAGCAGTCCTTAGGGAGTGCGCAAAAGCCCGGTGCTCTTCGGCTTCGTTCTTCGCCCTCGTACAAGCTACCGCTCTGTCCGGCTCCCGGAGCAGGAGAAGCGGCTGCTTCGCGCACACAAGAGCGGAGCGGCAGCCGTACGCTCCGAAGCGCTGCTTCAGCCGAAAGTCGCCGGCCACCGGCGCTTCGCTTCGGACAGCTCCGGAGAGCCGTAGTGTGCGTCTGCACTAGACTGCATCCTAGCGAAAAGCTTTGGCAGTGTGTCTCGCAGGGAGATAGCTTAGGAGCGCAGCGTACTTATGCCTCCCTTGTCCAGAACACGATTTTACAGCACACACTATAAACACTGCCCTTTCCAAGGCAAGATGCCAGATGCTCTCTGATGCCCGTGCTCTCTCCCTGCTCTTGCCCAGCTCGTTGTTTTAACGTGCACATGCCTTCCTGGCATTCAGTTCACAGTGAAAGCAATCGCAAAAGTCCAGCAGCTGCTGACTCCCAAACACAAGGCGCTGGCTATGTTCTTGCTTCTCGACAACTCAATGCAGCCCTTCATTTCTGCAGTTGCCATCGAGGTCTCTGCATGTCGGAGCCTCAGAGGACGAGCACGAGTTTCCCACGAGGGGCTGCATCAGGAGGAATTCAAACTTCAGGAAAATTGTCCTGGAACACCTTCCATAAGGATGCTAGAAGGGAATTGAAGAGGCAGGCGAGCGGCCACCACCGTCCTCTAGCAGTCCTTAGGGTGCGCGCAGAAGCCCGGTGCTCTTCGGCTTCGTTCTTCGCCCCCGTACAAGCTACCGCTCTGTCCGGCTCCCGGAGCAGGAGAAGCGGCTGCTTCGCGCACACAAGAGCGGAGCGGCAGCCGTACGCTCCGAAGCGCTGCTTCAGCCGAAAGACGCCGGCAACCGGCGCTTGGCTTCGGACAGCAGCCGAGAGCCGTAGTGTGCGTCTGCACTAGACTGCATCCTAGCGAAAAGCTTTGGCAGTGTGTCTCGCAGGGAGATAGCTTAGGAGCGCAGCGCACTTATGCCTCCCTTGTCCAGAAACACTGATTTGCTGCACACTCCAAAAACACTGCTCTTTCCATGGTACTATGTAAGCTGCTGTCTGACGCCCGTTCTCTTCTGCCCACTCTTGCCCAGCTGGTTGTTGCAGCGTGCACGTGCCTTCCTGGCATTAAGAGCACAGTGAAAGCAATCGCAAAAGTCCAGCAGCTGCTGACTCCCAAACACAAGGCGCTTGTCTACGTTCTTGCTTCTCGACAACTCAACGCAGCCCTTCATTTCTGCAGCTGCCATCGAGTTTTCTGTATCTCGAGCCTTCTGGGACGAGCACCAATTTCCCAGGAGGGGCTGCATCAGGACGAAGTCAAAACCCAGGAAAGTTGTCTCGGAACACCTTCAATAAAGCATGCCAGCAGTGCATTGAAAAGGCAGGGAGCTTTAGCCACCGTCCTCTAGCAGTCGCAAGGCTGTGCACACAATGTCGTCTCCCTGCGGCAACGTTCTTCGCCCTCGTACAAGCTACCGCTCTGTCCGGCTCCCGGAGCAGGAGAAGCGGCTGCTTCGCGCACACAAGAGCGGAGTGGCAGCCGTACGCTCCGAAGCGCTGCTTCAGCCGAAAGACGCCGGCAACCGGCGCTTGGCTTCGGACAGCAGCCGAGAGCCGTAGTGTGCGTCTGCACTAGACTGCATCCTAGCGAAAAGCTTTGGCAGTGTGTCTCGCAGGGAGATAGCTTAGGAGCGCAGCGCACTTATGCCTCCCTTGCCCAGAAACACGATTTTACAGCACACACTAAAAACACTGCCCTTTCCAAGGCAAGATGCCAGATGCTCTCTGATGGCCGTGCTCTCTCCCTGCTCTTGCCCAGCTCGTTGTTTTAACGTGCACATGCCGTCCTGGCATTCAGTGCACAGTGAAAGCAATCGCAAAAGTCCAGCAGCTGCTGACTCCCAAACAGAAGGCGATGGCTATGTTCTTGCTTCTCGACAACTTAACGCAGCCCTTCATTTCTGCAGTTGCCATCGAGGTCTCTGCATGTCGGAGCCTCAGAGGACGAGCACGAGTTTCCCACGAGGGGCTGCATCAGGACGAATACAAAAATCAGGAAAATTGTCCTGGAACACCTTCCATAAGGATGCTAGAAGGGAATTGAAGAGGCAGGCGAGCGGCCACCACCGTCCTCTAGCAGTCCTTAGGGTGTGTGCAGAAGCCCGGTGCTCTTCGGCTTCGTTCTTCGCCCCCGTACAAGCTACCGCTCTGTCCGGCTCCCGGAGCAGGAGAAGCGGCTGCTTCGCGCACACAAGAGCGGAGCGGCAGCCGTACGCTCCGAAGCGCTGCTTCAGCCGAAAGACGCCGGCAACCGGCGCTTGGCTTCGGACAGCAGCCGAGAGCCGTAGTGTGCGTCTGCACTAGACTGCATCCTAGCGAAAAGCTTTGGCAGTGTGTCTCGCAGGGAGATAGCTTAGGAGCGCAGCGCACTTATGCCTCCCTTGTCCAGAAACACTGATTTGCTGCACACTCCAAAAACACTGCTCTTTCCATGGTACTATGTAAGCTGCTGTCTGACGCCCGTTCTCTTCTGCCCACTCTTGCCCAGCTGGTTGTTGCAGCGTGCACGTGCCTTCCTGGCATTAAGAGCACAGTGAAAGCAATCGCAAAAGTCCAGCAGCTGCTGACTCCCAAACACAAGGCGCTTGTCTACGTTCTTGCTTCTCGACAACTCAACGCAGCCCTTCATTTCTGCAGCTGCCATCGAGTTTTCTGTATCTCGAGCCTTCTGGGACGAGCACCAATTTCCCAGGAGGGGCTGCATCAGGACGAAGTCAAAACCCAGGAAAGTTGTCTCGGAACACCTTCAATAAAGCATGCCAGCAGTGCATTGAAAAGGCAGGGAGCTTTAGCCACCGTCCTCTAGCAGTCGCAAGGCTGTGCACACAATGTCGTCTCCCTGCGGCAACGTTCTTCGCCCTCGTACAAGCTACCGCTCTGTCCGGCTCCCGGAGCAGGAGAAGCGGCTGCTTCGCGCACACAAGAGCGGAGTGGCAGCCGTACGCTCCGAAGCGCTGCTTCAGCCGAAAGACGCCGGCAACCGGCGCTTGGCTTCGGACAGCAGCCGAGAGCCGTAGTGTGCGTCTGCACTAGACTGCATCCTAGCGAAAAGCTTTGGCAGTGTGTCTCGCAGGGAGATAGCTTAGGAGCGCAGCGTACTTATGCCTCCCTTGCCCAGAAACACGATTTTACAGCACACACTATAAACACTGCCCTTTCCAAGGCAAGATGCCAGATGCTCTCTGATGGCCGTGCTCTCTCCCTGCTCTTGCTTAGCTCGTTGTTTTAACGTGCACATGCCTTCCTGGCATTCAGTGCACAGTGAAAGCAATCGCAAAAGTCCAGCAGCTGCTGACTCCCAAACAGAAGGCGATGGCTATGTTCTTGCTTCTCGACAACTTAACGCAGCCCTTCATTTCTGCAGTTGCCATCGAGGTCTCTGCATGTCGGAGCCTCAGAGGACAAGCACGAGTTTCCCACGAGGGGCTGCATCAGGACGAAGTCAAAAATCAGGAAAATTGTCCTGGAACACCTTCCATAAGGATGCTAGAAGGGAATTGAAGAGGCAGGCGAGCGGCCACCACCGTCCAGCAGCAGTCCTTAGGGAGTGCGCAAAAGCCCGGTGCTCTTCGGCTTCGTTCTTCGCCCTCGTACAAGCTACCGCTCTGACCGGCTCCCGGAGCAGGAGAAGCGGCTGCTTCGCGCACACAAGAGCGTAGTGGCAGCCGTACGCTCCGAAGCGCTGCTTCAGCCGAAAGTCGCCGGCCACCGGCGCTTGGCTTCGGACAGCAGCCGAGAGCCGTAGTGTGCGTCTGCACTAGACTGCATCCTAGCGAAAAGCTTTGACAGTGTGTCTCGCAGGGAGATAGCTTAGGAGCGCAGCGTACTTATACCTCCCTTGCCCAGAACACGATTTTACAGCACACACTAAAAACACTGCCCTTTCCAAGGCAAGATGCCAGATGCTCTCTGATGGCCGTGCTCTCTCCCTGCTCTTGCCCAGCTCGTTGTTTTAACGTGCACATGCCTTCCTGGCATTCAGTTCACAGTGAAAGCAATCGCAAAAGTCCAGCAGCTGCTGACTCCCAAACACAAGGCGCTGGCTATGTTCTTGCTTCTCGACAACTCAATGCAGCCCTTCATTTCTGCAGTTGCCATCGAGGTCTCTGCATGTCGGAGCCTCAGAGGACGAGCACGAGTTTCCCACGAGGGGCTGCATCAGGACGAAGTCAAAAATCAGGAAAATTGTCCTGGAACACCTTCCATAAGGATGCTAGAAGGGAATTGAAGAGGCAGGCGAGCGGCCACCACCGTCCTCTAGCAGTCCTTAGGGTGCGCGCAGAAGCCCGGTGCTCTTCGGCTTCGTTCTTCGCCCCCGTACAAGCTACCGCTCTGTCCGGCTCCCGGAGCAGGAGAAGCGGCTGCTTCGCGCACACAAGAGCGGAGCGGCAGCCGTACGCTCCGAAGCGCTGCTTCAGCCGAAAGACGCCGGCAACCGGCGCTTGGCTTCGGACAGCAGCCGAGAGCCGTAGTGTGCGTCTGCACTAGACTGCATCCTAGCGAAAAGCTTTGGCAGTGTGTCTCGCAGGGAGATAGCTTAGGAGCGCAGCGCACTTATGCCTCCCTTGCCTAGAAACACTGATTTGCTGCACACTCCAAAAACACTGCTCTTTCCATGGTACTATGTAAGCTGCTGTCTGACGCCCGTTCTCTTCTGCCCACTCTTGCCCAGCTGGTTGTTGCAGCGTGCACGTGCCTTCCTGGCATTAAGAGCACAGTGAAAGCAATCGCAAAAGTCCAGCAGCTGCTGACTCCCAAACACAAGGCGCTTGTCTACGTTCTTGCTTCTCGACAACTCAACGCAGCCCTTCATTTCTGCAGCTGCCATCGAGTTTTCTGTATCTCGAGCCTTCTGGGACGAGCACCAATTTCCCATAAGGGGCTGCATCAGGACGAAGTCAAAACCCAGGAAAGTTGTCTCGGAACACCTTCAATAAAGCATGCCAGCAGTGCATTGAAAAGGCAGGGAGCTTTAGCCACCGTCCTCTAGCAGTCGCAAGGCTGTGCACACAATGTCGTCTCCCTGCGGCAACGTTCTTCGCCCTCGTACAAGCTACCGCTCTGTCCGGCTCCCGGAGCAGGAGAAGCGGCTGCTTCGCGCACACAAGAGCGGAGTGGCAGCCGTACGCTCCGAAGCGCTGCTTCAGCCGAAAGACGCCGGCAACCGGCGCTTGGCTTCGGACAGCAGCCGAGAGCCGTAGTGTGCGTCTGCACTAGACTGCATCCTAGCGAAAAGCTTTGGCAGTGTGTCTCGCAGGGAGATAGCTTAGGAGCGCAGCGTACTTATGCCTCCCTTGCCCAGAAACACGATTTTACAGCACACACTATAAACACTGCCCTTTCCAAGGCAAGATGCCAGATGCTCTCTGATGGCCGTGCTCTCTCCCTGCTCTTGCTTAGCTCGTTGTTTTAACGTGCACATGCCTTCCTGGCATTCAGTGCACAGTGAAAGCAATCGCAAAAGTCCAGCAGCTGCTGACTCCCAAACAGAAGGCGATGGCTATGTTCTTGCTTCTCGACAACTTAACGCAGCCCTTCATTTCTGCAGTTGCCATCGAGGTCTCTGCATGTCGGAGCCTCAGAGGACAAGCACGAGTTTCCCACGAGGGGCTGCATCAGGACGAATACAAAAATCAGGAAAATTGTCCTGGAACACCTTCCATAAGGATGCTAGAAGGGAATTGAAGAGGCAGGCGAGCGGCCACCACCGTCCAGCAGCAGTCCTTAGGGAGTGCGCAAAAGCCCGGTGCTCTTCGGCTTCGTTCTTCGCCCTCGTACAAGCTACCGCTCTGACCGGCTCCCGGAGCAGGAGAAGCGGCTGCTTCGCGCACACAAGAGCGTAGTGGCAGCCGTACGCTCCGAAGCGCTGCTTCAGCCGAAAGTCGCCGGCCACCGGCGCTTGGCTTCGGACAGCAGCCGAGAGCCGTAGTGTGCGTCTGCACTAGACTGCATCCTAGCGAAAAGCTTTGACAGTGTGTCTCGCAGGGAGATAGCTTAGGAGCGCAGCGTACTTATACCTCCCTTGCCCAGAACACGATTTTACAGCACACACTAAAAACACTGCCCTTTCCAAGGCAAGATGCCAGATGCTCTCTGATGGCCGTGCTCTCTCCCTGCTCTTGCCCAGCTCGTTGTTTTAACGTGCACATGCCTTCCTGGCATTCAGTTCACAGTGAAAGCAATCGCAAAAGTCCAGCAGCTGCTGACTCCCAAACACAAGGCGCTGGCTATGTTCTTGCTTCTCGACAACTCAATGCAGCCCTTCATTTCTGCAGTTGCCATCGAGGTCTCTGCATGTCGGAGCCTCAGAGGACGAGCACGAGTTTCCCACGAGGGGCTGCATCAGGACGAAGTCAAAAATCAGGAAAATTGTCCTGGAACACCTTCCATAAGGATGCTAGAAGGGAATTGAAGAGGCAGGCGAGCGGCCACCACCGTCCTCTAGCAGTCCTTAGGGTGCGCGCAGAAGCCCGGTGCTCTTCGGCTTCGTTCTTCGCCCCCGTACAAGCTACCGCTCTGTCCGGCTCCCGGAGCAGGAGAAGCGGCTGCTTCGCGCACACAAGAGCGGAGCGGCAGCCGTACGCTCCGAAGCGCTGCTTCAGCCGAAAGACGCCGGCAACCGGCGCTTGGCTTCGGACAGCAGCCGAGAGCCGTAGTGTGCGTCTGCACTAGACTGCATCCTAGCGAAAAGCTTTGGCAGTGTGTCTCGCAGGGAGATAGCTTAGGAGCGCAGCGCACTTATGCCTCCCTTGCCTAGAAACACTGATTTGCTGCACACTCCAAAAACACTGCTCTTTCCATGGTACTATGTAAGCTGCTGTCTGACGCCCGTTCTCTTCTGCCCACTCTTGCCCAGCTGGTTGTTGCAGCGTGCACGTGCCTTCCTGGCATTAAGAGCACAGTGAAAGCAATCGCAAAAGTCCAGCAGCTGCTGACTCCCAAACACAAGGCGCTTGTCTACGTTCTTGCTTCTCGACAACTCAACGCAGCCCTTCATTTCTGCAGCTGCCATCGAGTTTTCTGTATCTCGAGCCTTCTGGGACGAGCACCAATTTCCCATAAGGGGCTGCATCAGGACGAAGTCAAAACCCAGGAAAGTTGTCTCGGAACACCTTCAATAAAGCATGCCAGCAGTGCATTGAAAAGGCAGGGAGCTTTAGCCACCGTCCTCTAGCAGTCGCAAGGCTGTGCACACAATGTCGTCTCCCTGCGGCAACGTTCTTCGCCCTCGTACAAGCTACCGCTCTGTCCGGCTCCCGGAGCAGGAGAAGCGGCTGCTTCGCGCACACAAGAGCGGAGTGGCAGCCGTACGCTCCGAAGCGCTGCTTCAGCCGAAAGACGCCGGCAACCGGCGCTTGGCTTCGGACAGCAGCCGAGAGCCGTAGTGTGCGTCTGCACTAGACTGCATCCTAGCGAAAAGCTTTGGCAGTGTGTCTCGCAGGGAGATAGCTTAGGAGCGCAGCGTACTTATGCCTCCCTTGCCCAGAAACACGATTTTACAGCACACACTATAAACACTGCCCTTTCCAAGGCAAGATGCCAGATGCTCTCTGATGGCCGTGCTCTCTCCCTGCTCTTGCTTAGCTCGTTGTTTTAACGTGCACATGCCTTCCTGGCATTCAGTGCACAGTGAAAGCAATCGCAAAAGTCCAGCAGCTGCTGACTCCCAAACAGAAGGCGATGGCTATGTTCTTGCTTCTCGACAACTTAACGCAGCCCTTCATTTCTGCAGTTGCCATCGAGGTCTCTGCATGTCGGAGCCTCAGAGGACAAGCACGAGTTTCCCACGAGGGGCTGCATCAGGACGAATACAAAAATCAGGAAAATTGTCCTGGAACACCTTCCATAAGGATGCTAGAAGGGAATTGAAGAGGCAGGCGAGCGGCCACCACCGTCCAGCAGCAGTCCTTAGGGAGTGCGCAAAAGCCCGGTGCTCTTCGGCTTCGTTCTTCGCCCTCGTACAAGCTACCGCTCTGACCGGCTCCCGGAGCAGGAGAAGCGGCTGCTTCGCGCACACAAGAGCGTAGTGGCAGCCGTACGCTCCGAAGCGCTGCTTCAGCCGAAAGTCGCCGGCCACCGGCGCTTGGCTTCGGACAGCAGCCGAGAGCCGTAGTGTGCGTCTGCACTAGACTGCATCCTAGCGAAAAGCTTTGACAGTGTGTCTCGCAGGGAGATAGCTTAGGAGCGCAGCGTACTTATACCTCCCTTGCCCAGAACACGATTTTACAGCACACACTAAAAACACTGCCCTTTCCAAGGCAAGATGCCAGATGCTCTCTGATGGCCGTGCTCTCTCCCTGCTCTTGCCCAGCTCGTTGTTTTAACGTGCACATGCCTTCCTGGCATTCAGTTCACAGTGAAAGCAATCGCAAAAGTCCAGCAGCTGCTGACTCCCAAACACAAGGCGCTGGCTATGTTCTTGCTTCTCGACAACTCAATGCAGCCCTTCATTTCTGCAGTTGCCATCGAGGTCTCTGCATGTCGGAGCCTCAGAGGACGAGCACGAGTTTCCCACGAGGGGCTGCATCAGGACGAAGTCAAAAATCAGGAAAATTGTCCTGGAACACCTTCCATAAGGATGCTAGAAGGGAATTGAAGAGGCAGGCGAGCGGCCACCACCGTCCTCTAGCAGTCCTTAGGGTGCGCGCAGAAGCCCGGTGCTCTTCGGCTTCGTTCTTCGCCCCCGTACAAGCTACCGCTCTGTCCGGCTCCCGGAGCAGGAGAAGCGGCTGCTTCGCGCACACAAGAGCGGAGCGGCAGCCGTACGCTCCGAAGCGCTGCTTCAGCCGAAAGACGCCGGCAACCGGCGCTTGGCTTCGGACAGCAGCCGAGAGCCGTAGTGTGCGTCTGCACTAGACTGCATCCTAGCGAAAAGCTTTGGCAGTGTGTCTCGCAGGGAGATAGCTTAGGAGCGCAGCGCACTTATGCCTCCCTTGCCTAGAAACACTGATTTGCTGCACACTCCAAAAACACTGCTCTTTCCATGGTACTATGTAAGCTGCTGTCTGACGCCCGTTCTCTTCTGCCCACTCTTGCCCAGCTGGTTGTTGCAGCGTGCACGTGCCTTCCTGGCATTAAGAGCACAGTGAAAGCAATCGCAAAAGTCCAGCAGCTGCTGACTCCCAAACACAAGGCGCTTGTCTACGTTCTTGCTTCTCGACAACTCAACGCAGCCCTTCATTTCTGCAGCTGCCATCGAGTTTTCTGTATCTCGAGCCTTCTGGGACGAGCACCAATTTCCCATAAGGGGCTGCATCAGGACGAAGTCAAAACCCAGGAAAGTTGTCTCGGAACACCTTCAATAAAGCATGCCAGCAGTGCATTGAAAAGGCAGGGAGCTTTAGCCACCGTCCTCTAGCAGTCGCAAGGCTGTGCACACAATGTCGTCTCCCTGCGGCAACGTTCTTCGCCCTCGTACAAGCTACCGCTCTGTCCGGCTCCCGGAGCAGGAGAAGCGGCTGCTTCGCGCACACAAGAGCGGAGTGGCAGCCGTACGCTCCGAAGCGCTGCTTCAGCCGAAAGACGCCGGCAACCGGCGCTTGGCTTCGGACAGCAGCCGAGAGCCGTAGTGTGCGTCTGCACTAGACTGCATCCTAGCGAAAAGCTTTGGCAGTGTGTCTCGCAGGGAGATAGCTTAGGAGCGCAGCGTACTTATGCCTCCCTTGCCCAGAAACACGATTTTACAGCACACACTATAAACACTGCCCTTTCCAAGGCAAGATGCCAGATGCTCTCTGATGGCCGTGCTCTCTCCCTGCTCTTGCTTAGCTCGTTGTTTTAACGTGCACATGCCTTCCTGGCATTCAGTGCACAGTGAAAGCAATCGCAAAAGTTCAGCAGCTGCTGACTCCCAAACAGAAGGCGATGGCTATGTTCTTGCTTCTCGACAACTTAACGCAGCCCTTCATTTCTGCAGTTGCCATCGAGGTCTCTGCATGTCGGAGCCTCAGAGGACAAGCACGAGTTTCCCACGAGGGGCTGCATCAGGACGAAGTCAAAAATCAGGAAAATTGTCCTGGAACACCTTCCATAAGGATGCTAGAAGGGAATTGAAGAGGCAGGCGAGCGACCACCACCGTCCAGTAGCAGTCCTTAGGGAGTGCGCAAAAGCCCGGTGCTCTTCGGCTTCGTTCTTCGCCCTCGTACAAGCTACCGCTCTGTCCGGCTCCCGGAGCAGGAGAAGCGGCTGCTTCGCGCACACAAGAGCGGAGCGGCAGCCGTACGCTCCGAAGCGCTGCTTCAGCCGAAAGTCGCCGGCCACCGGCGCTTCGCTTCGGACAGCTCCGGAGAGCCGTAGTGTGCGTCTGCACTAGACTGCATCCTAGCGAAAAGCTTTGGCAGTGTGTCTCGCAGGGAGATAGCTTAGGAGCGCAGCGTACTTATGCCTCCCTTGTCCAGAACACGATTTTACAGCACACACTATAAACACTGCCCTTTCCAAGGCAAGATGCCAGATGCTCTCTGATGCCCGTGCTCTCTCCCTGCTCTTGCCCAGCTCGTTGTTTTAACGTGCACATGCCTTCCTGGCATTCAGTTCACAGTGAAAGCAATCGCAAAAGTCCAGCAGCTGCTGACTCCCAAACACAAGGCGCTGGCTATGTTCTTGCTTCTCGACAACTCAATGCAGCCCTTCATTTCTGCAGTTGCCATCGAGGTCTCTGCATGTCGGAGCCTCAGAGGACGAGCACGAGTTTCCCACGAGGGGCTGCATCAGGAGGAATTCAAACTTCAGGAAAATTGTCCTGGAACACCTTCCATAAGGATGCTAGAAGGGAATTGAAGAGGCAGGCGAGCGGCCACCACCGTCCTCTAGCAGTCCTTAGGGTGCGCGCAGAAGCCCGGTGCTCTTCGGCTTCGTTCTTCGCCCCCGTACAAGCTACCGCTCTGTCCGGCTCCCGGAGCAGGAGAAGCGGCTGCTTCGCGCACACAAGAGCGGAGCGGCAGCCGTACGCTCCGAAGCGCTGCTTCAGCCGAAAGACGCCGGCAACCGGCGCTTGGCTTCGGACAGCAGCCGAGAGCCGTAGTGTGCGTCTGCACTAGACTGCATCCTAGCGAAAAGCTTTGGCAGTGTGTCTCGCAGGGAGATAGCTTAGGAGCGCAGCGCACTTATGCCTCCCTTGTCCAGAAACACTGATTTGCTGCACACTCCAAAAACACTGCTCTTTCCATGGTACTATGTAAGCTGCTGTCTGACGCCCGTTCTCTTCTGCCCACTCTTGCCCAGCTGGTTGTTGCAGCGTGCACGTGCCTTCCTGGCATTAAGAGCACAGTGAAAGCAATCGCAAAAGTCCAGCAGCTGCTGACTCCCAAACACAAGGCGCTTGTCTACGTTCTTGCTTCTCGACAACTCAACGCAGCCCTTCATTTCTGCAGCTGCCATCGAGTTTTCTGTATCTCGAGCCTTCTGGGACGAGCACCAATTTCCCAGGAGGGGCTGCATCAGGACGAAGTCAAAACCCAGGAAAGTTGTCTCGGAACACCTTCAATAAAGCATGCCAGCAGTGCATTGAAAAGGCAGGGAGCTTTAGCCACCGTCCTCTAGCAGTCGCAAGGCTGTGCACACAATGTCGTCTCCCTGCGGCAACGTTCTTCGCCCTCGTACAAGCTACCGCTCTGACCGGCTCCCGGAGCAGGAGAAGCGGCTGCTTCGCGCACACAAGAGCGTAGTGGCAGCCGTACGCTCCGAAGCGCTGCTTCAGCCGAAAGTCGCCGGCCACCGGCGCTTGGCTTCGGACAGCAGCCGAGAGCCGTAGTGTGCGTCTGCACTAGACTGCATCCTAGCGAAAAGCTTTGACAGTGTGTCTCGCAGGGAGATAGCTTAGGAGCGCAGCGTACTTATACCTCCCTTGCCCAGAACACGATTTTACAGCACACACTAAAAACACTGCCCTTTCCAAGGCAAGATGCCAGATGCTCTCTGATGGCCGTGCTCTCTCCCTGCTCTTGCCCAGCTCGTTGTTTTAACGTGCACATGCCTTCCTGGCATTCAGTTCACAGTGAAAGCAATCGCAAAAGTCCAGCAGCTGCTGACTCCCAAACAGAAGGCGCTGGCTATGTTCTTGCTTCTCGACAACTCAATGCAGCCCTTCATTTCTGCAGTTGCCATCGAGGTCTCTGCATGTCGGAGCCTCAGAGGACGAGCACGAGTTTCCCACGAGGGGCTGCATCAGGAGGAATTCAAACTTCAGGAAAATTGTCCTGGAACACCTTCCATAAGGATGCTAGAAGGGAATTGAAGAGGCAGGCGAGCGGCCACCACCGTCCTCTAGCAGTCCTTAGGGTGCGCGCAGAAGCCCGGTGCTCTTCGGCTTCGTTCTTCGCCCCCGTACAAGCTACCGCTCTGTCCGGCTCCCGGAGCAGGAGAAGCGGCTGCTTCGCGCACACAAGAGCGGAGCGGCAGCCGTACGCTCCGAAGCGCTGCTTCAGCCGAAAGACGCCGGCAACCGGCGCTTGGCTTCGGACAGCAGCCGAGAGCCGTAGTGTGCGTCTGCACTAGACTGCATCCTAGCGAAAAGCTTTGGCAGTGTGTCTCGCAGGGAGATAGCTTAGGAGCGCAGCGCACTTATGCCTCCCTTGTCCAGAAACACTGATTTGCTGCACACTCCAAAAACACTGCTCTTTCCATGGTACTATGTAAGCTGCTGTCTGACGCCCGTTCTCTTCTGCCCACTCTTGCCCAGCTGGTTGTTGCAGCGTGCACGTGCCTTCCTGGCATTAAGAGCACAGTGAAAGCAATCGCAAAAGTCCAGCAGCTGCTGACTCCCAAACACAAGGCGCTTGTCTACGTTCTTGCTTCTCGACAACTCAACGCAGCCCTTCATTTCTGCAGCTGCCATCGAGTTTTCTGTATCTCGAGCCTTCTGGGACGAGCACCAATTTCCCAGGAGGGGCTGCATCAGGACGAAGTCAAAACCCAGGAAAGTTGTCTCGGAACACCTTCAATAAAGCATGCCAGCAGTGCATTGAAAAGGCAGGGAGCTTTAGCCACCGTCCTCTAGCAGTCGCAAGGCTGTGCACACAATGTCGTCTCCCTGCGGCAACGTTCTTCGCCCTCGTACAAGCTACCGCTCTGTCCGGCTCCCGGAGCAGGAGAAGCGGCTGCTTCGCGCACACAAGAGCGGAGTGGCAGCCGTACGCTCCGAAGCGCTGCTTCAGCCGAAAGACGCCGGCAACCGGCGCTTGGCTTCGGACAGCAGCCGAGAGCCGTAGTGTGCGTCTGCACTAGACTGCATCCTAGCGAAAAGCTTTGGCAGTGTGTCTCGCAGGGAGATAGCTTAGGAGCGCAGCGCACTTATGCCTCCCTTGCCCAGAAACACGATTTTACAGCACACACTAAAAACACTGCCCTTTCCAAGGCAAGATGCCAGATGCTCTCTGATGGCCGTGCTCTCTCCCTGCTCTTGCCCAGCTCGTTGTTTTAACGTGCACATGCCGTCCTGGCATTCAGTGCACAGTGAAAGCAATCGCAAAAGTCCAGCAGCTGCTGACTCCCAAACAGAAGGCGATGGCTATGTTCTTGCTTCTCGACAACTTAACGCAGCCCTTCATTTCTGCAGTTGCCATCGAGGTCTCTGCATGTCGGAGCCTCAGAGGACGAGCACGAGTTTCCCACGAGGGGCTGCATCAGGACGAATACAAAAATCAGGAAAATTGTCCTGGAACACCTTCCATAAGGATGCTAGAAGGGAATTGAAGAGGCAGGCGAGCGGCCACCACCGTCCTCTAGCAGTCCTTAGGGTGTGTGCAGAAGCCCGGTGCTCTTCGGCTTCGTTCTTCGCCCCCGTACAAGCTACCGCTCTGTCCGGCTCCCGGAGCAGGAGAAGCGGCTGCTTCGCGCACACAAGAGCGGAGCGGCAGCCGTACGCTCCGAAGCGCTGCTTCAGCCGAAAGACGCCGGCAACCGGCGCTTGGCTTCGGACAGCAGCCGAGAGCCGTAGTGTGCGTCTGCACTAGACTGCATCCTAGCGAAAAGCTTTGGCAGTGTGTCTCGCAGGGAGATAGCTTAGGAGCGCAGCGCACTTATGCCTCCCTTGTCCAGAAACACTGATTTGCTGCACACTCCAAAAACACTGCTCTTTCCATGGTACTATGTAAGCTGCTGTCTGACGCCCGTTCTCTTCTGCCCACTCTTGCCCAGCTGGTTGTTGCAGCGTGCACGTGCCTTCCTGGCATTAAGAGCACAGTGAAAGCAATCGCAAAAGTCCAGCAGCTGCTGACTCCCAAACACAAGGCGCTTGTCTACGTTCTTGCTTCTCGACAACTCAACGCAGCCCTTCATTTCTGCAGCTGCCATCGAGTTTTCTGTATCTCGAGCCTTCTGGGACGAGCACCAATTTCCCAGGAGGGGCTGCATCAGGACGAAGTCAAAACCCAGGAAAGTTGTCTCGGAACACCTTCAATAAAGCATGCCAGCAGTGCATTGAAAAGGCAGGGAGCTTTAGCCACCGTCCTCTAGCAGTCGCAAGGCTGTGCACACAATGTCGTCTCCCTGCGGCAACGTTCTTCGCCCTCGTACAAGCTACCGCTCTGTCCGGCTCCCGGAGCAGGAGAAGCGGCTGCTTCGCGCACACAAGAGCGGAGTGGCAGCCGTACGCTCCGAAGCGCTGCTTCAGCCGAAAGACGCCGGCAACCGGCGCTTGGCTTCGGACAGCAGCCGAGAGCCGTAGTGTGCGTCTGCACTAGACTGCATCCTAGCGAAAAGCTTTGGCAGTGTGTCTCGCAGGGAGATAGCTTAGGAGCGCAGCGTACTTATGCCTCCCTTGCCCAGAAACACGATTTTACAGCACACACTATAAACACTGCCCTTTCCAAGGCAAGATGCCAGATGCTCTCTGATGGCCGTGCTCTCTCCCTGCTCTTGCTTAGCTCGTTGTTTTAACGTGCACATGCCTTCCTGGCATTCAGTGCACAGTGAAAGCAATCGCAAAAGTCCAGCAGCTGCTGACTCCCAAACAGAAGGCGATGGCTATGTTCTTGCTTCTCGACAACTTAACGCAGCCCTTCATTTCTGCAGTTGCCATCGAGGTCTCTGCATGTCGGAGCCTCAGAGGACAAGCACGAGTTTCCCACGAGGGGCTGCATCAGGAGGAATTCAAACTTCAGGAAAATTGTCCTGGAACACCTTCCATAAGGATGCTAGAAGGGAATTGAAGAGGCAGGCGAGCGGCCACCACCGTCCAGCAGCAGTCCTTAGGGAGTGCGCAAAAGCCCGGTGCTCTTCGGCTTCGTTCTTCGCCCTCGTACAAGCTACCGCTCTGACCGGCTCCCGGAGCAGGAGAAGCGGCTGCTTCGCGCACACAAGAGCGTAGTGGCAGCCGTACGCTCCGAAGCGCTGCTTCAGCCGAAAGTCGCCGGCCACCGGCGCTTGGCTTCGGACAGCAGCCGAGAGCCGTAGTGTGCGTCTGCACTAGACTGCATCCTAGCGAAAAGCTTTGACAGTGTGTCTCGCAGGGAGATAGCTTAGGAGCGCAGCGTACTTATACCTCCCTTGCCCAGAACACGATTTTACAGCACACACTAAAAACACTGCCCTTTCCAAGGCAAGATGCCAGATGCTCTCTGATGGCCGTGCTCTCTCCCTGCTCTTGCCCAGCTCGTTGTTTTAACGTGCACATGCCTTCCTGGCATTCAGTTCACAGTGAAAGCAATCGCAAAAGTCCAGCAGCTGCTGACTCCCAAACACAAGGCGATGGCTATGTTCTTGCTTCTCGACAACTCAATGCAGCCCTTCATTTCTGCAGTTGCCATCGAGGTCTCTGCATGTCGGAGCCTCAGAGGACGAGCACGAGTTTCCCACGAGGGGCTGCATCAGGACGAAGTCAAAAATCAGGAAAATTGTCCTGGAACACCTTCCATAAGGATGCTAGAAGGGAATTGAAGAGGCAGGCGAGCGGCCACCACCGTCCTCTAGCAGTCCTTAGGGTGCGCGCAGAAGCCCGGTGCTCTTCGGCTTCGTTCTTCGCCCCCGTACAAGCTACCGCTCTGTCCGGCTCCCGGAGCAGGAGAAGCGGCTGCTTCGCGCACACAAGAGCGGAGCGGCAGCCGTACGCTCCGAAGCGCTGCTTCAGCCGAAAGACGCCGGCAACCGGCGCTTGGCTTCGGACAGCAGCCGAGAGCCGTAGTGTGCGTCTGCACTAGACTGCATCCTAGCGAAAAGCTTTGGCAGTGTGTCTCGCAGGGAGATAGCTTAGGAGCGCAGCGCACTTATGCCTCCCTTGCCTAGAAACACTGATTTGCTGCACACTCCAAAAACACTGCTCTTTCCATGGTACTATGTAAGCTGCTGTCTGACGCCCGTTCTCTTCTGCCCACTCTTGCCCAGCTGGTTGTTGCAGCGTGCACGTGCCTTCCTGGCATTAAGAGCACAGTGAAAGCAATCGCAAAAGTCCAGCAGCTGCTGACTCCCAAACACAAGGCGCTTGTCTACGTTCTTGCTTCTCGACAACTCAACGCAGCCCTTCATTTCTGCAGCTGCCATCGAGTTTTCTGTATCTCGAGCCTTCTGGGACGAGCACCAATTTCCCAAGAGGGGCTGCATCAGGACGAAGTCAAAACCCAGGAAAGTTGTCTCGGAACACCTTCAATAAAGCATGCCAGCAGTGCATTGAAAAGGCAGGGAGCTTTAGCCACCGTCCTCTAGCAGTCGCAAGGCTGTGCACACAATGTCGTCTCCCTGCGGCAACGTTCTTCGCCCTCGTACAAGCTACCGCTCTGTCCGGCTCCCGGAGCAGGAGAAGCGGCTGCTTCGCGCACACAAGAGCGGAGTGGCAGCCGTACGCTCCGAAGCGCTGCTTCAGCCGAAAGACGCCGGCAACCGGCGCTTGGCTTCGGACAGCAGCCGAGAGCCGTAGTGTGCGTCTGCACTAGACTGCATCCTAGCGAAAAGCTTTGGCAGTGTGTCTCGCAGGGAGATAGCTTAGGAGCGCAGCGTACTTATGCCTCCCTTGCCCAGAAACACGATTTTACAGCACACACTATAAACACTGCCCTTTCCAAGGCAAGATGCCAGATGCTCTCTGATGGCCGTGCTCTCTCCCTGCTCTTGCCCAGCTCGTTGTTTTAACGTGCACATGCCGTCCTGGCATTCAGTGCACAGTGAAAGCAATCGCAAAAGTCCAGCAGCTGCTGACTCCCAAACAGAAGGCGATGGCTATGTTCTTGCTTCTCGACAACTTAACGCAGCCCTTCATTTCTGCAGTTGCCATCGAGGTCTCTGCATGTCGGAGCCTCAGAGGACAAGCACGAGTTTCCCACGAGGGGCTGCATCAGGACGAAGTCAAAAATCAGGAAAATTGTCCTGGAACACCTTCCATAAGGATGCTAGAAGGGAATTGAAGAGGCAGGCGAGCGGCCACCACCGTCCAGCAGCAGTCCTTAGGGAGTGCGCAAAAGCCCGGTGCTCTTCGGCTTCGTTCTTCGCCCTCGTACAAGCTACCGCTCTGACCGGCTCCCGGAGCAGGAGAAGCGGCTGCTTCGCGCACACAAGAGCGGAGCGGCAGCCGTACGCTCCGAAGCGCTGCTTCAGCCGAAAGTCGCCGGCCACCGGCGCTTCGCTTCGGACAGCTCCGGAGAGCCGTAGTGTGCGTCTGCACTAGACTGCATCCTAGCGAAAAGCTTTGACAGTGTGTCTCGCAGGGAGATAGCTTAGGAGCGCAGCGTACTTATGCCTCCCTTGCCCAGAAACACGATTTTACAGCACACACTATAAACACTGCCCTTTCCAAGGCAAGATGCCAGATGCTCTCTGATGGCCGTGCTCTCTCCCTGCTCTTGCCCAGCTCGTTGTTTTAACGTGCACATGCCTTCCTGGCATTCAGTGCAGAGTGAAAGCAATCGCAAAAGTCCAGCAGCTGCTGACTCCCAAACACAAGGCGCTGGCTATGTTCTTGCTTCTCGACAACTCAATGCAGCCCTTCATTTCTGCAGTTGCCATCGAGGTCTCTGCATGTCGGAGCCTCTGAGGACGAGCACGAGTTTCCCACGAGGGGCTGCATCAGGACGAATACAAAAATCAGGAAAATTGTCCTGGAACACCTTCCATAAGGATGCTAGAAGGGAATTGAAGAGGCAGGCGAGCGGCCACCACCGTCCTCTAGCAGTCCTTAGGGTGTGTGCAGAAGCCCGGTGCTCTTCGGCTTCGTTCTTCGCCCCCGTACAAGCTACCGCTCTGTCCGGCTCCCGGAGCAGGAGAAGCGGCTGCTTCGCGCACACAAGAGCGGAGCGGCAGCCGTACGCTCCGAAGCGCTGCTTCAGCCGAAAGACGCCGGCAACCGGCGCTTGGCTTCGGACAGCAGCCGAGAGCCGTAGTGTGCGTCTGCACTAGACTGCATCCTAGCGAAAAGCTTTGGCAGTGTGTCTCGCAGGGAGATAGCTTAGGAGCGCAGCGCACTTATGCCTCCCTTGTCCAGAAACACTGATTTGCTGCACACTCCAAAAACACTGCTCTTTCCATGGTACTATGTAAGCTGCTGTCTGACGCCCGTTCTCTTCTGCCCACTCTTGCCCAGCTGGTTGTTGCAGCGTGCACGTGCCTTCCTGGCATTAAGAGCACAGTGAAAGCAATCGCAAAAGTCCAGCAGCTGCTGACTCCCAAACACAAGGCGCTTGTCTACGTTCTTGCTTCTCGACAACTCAACGCAGCCCTTCATTTCTGCAGCTGCCATCGAGTTTTCTGTATCTCGAGCCTTCTGGGACGAGCACCAATTTCCCAGGAGGGGCTGCATCAGGACGAAGTCAAAACCCAGGAAAGTTGTCTCGGAACACCTTCAATAAAGCATGCCAGCAGTGCATTGAAAAGGCAGGGAGCTTTAGCCACCGTCCTCTAGCAGTCGCAAGGCTGTGCACACAATGTCGTCTCCCTGCGGCAACGTTCTTCGCCCTCGTACAAGCTACCGCTCTGTCCGGCTCCCGGAGCAGGAGAAGCGGCTGCTTCGCGCACACAAGAGCGGAGTGGCAGCCGTACGCTCCGAAGCGCTGCTTCAGCCGAAAGACGCCGGCAACCGGCGCTTGGCTTCGGACAGCAGCCGAGAGCCGTAGTGTGCGTCTGCACTAGACTGCATCCTAGCGAAAAGCTTTGGCAGTGTGTCTCGCAGGGAGATAGCTTAGGAGCGCAGCGTACTTATGCCTCCCTTGCCCAGAAACACGATTTTACAGCACACACTATAAACACTGCCCTTTCCAAGGCAAGATGCCAGATGCTCTCTGATGGCCGTGCTCTCTCCCTGCTCTTGCTTAGCTCGTTGTTTTAACGTGCACATGCCTTCCTGGCATTCAGTGCACAGTGAAAGCAATCGCAAAAGTCCAGCAGCTGCTGACTCCCAAACAGAAGGCGATGGCTATGTTCTTGCTTCTCGACAACTTAACGCAGCCCTTCATTTCTGCAGTTGCCATCGAGGTCTCTGCATGTCGGAGCCTCAGAGGACAAGCACGAGTTTCCCACGAGGGGCTGCATCAGGACGAAGTCAAAAATCAGGAAAATTGTCCTGGAACACCTTCCATAAGGATGCTAGAAGGGAATTGAAGAGGCAGGCGAGCGACCACCACCGTCCAGTAGCAGTCCTTAGGGAGTGCGCAAAAGCCCGGTGCTCTTCGGCTTCGTTCTTCGCCCTCGTACAAGCTACCGCTCTGTCCGGCTCCCGGAGCAGGAGAAGCGGCTGCTTCGCGCACACAAGAGCGGAGCGGCAGCCGTACGCTCCGAAGCGCTGCTTCAGCCGAAAGTCGCCGGCCACCGGCGCTTCGCTTCGGACAGCTCCGGAGAGCCGTAGTGTGCGTCTGCACTAGACTGCATCCTAGCGAAAAGCTTTGGCAGTGTGTCTCGCAGGGAGATAGCTTAGGAGCGCAGCGTACTTATGCCTCCCTTGTCCAGAACACGATTTTACAGCACACACTATAAACACTGCCCTTTCCAAGGCAAGATGCCAGATGCTCTCTGATGCCCGTGCTCTCTCCCTGCTCTTGCCCAGCTCGTTGTTTTAACGTGCACATGCCTTCCTGGCATTCAGTTCACAGTGAAAGCAATCGCAAAAGTCCAGCAGCTGCTGACTCCCAAACACAAGGCGCTGGCTATGTTCTTGCTTCTCGACAACTCAATGCAGCCCTTCATTTCTGCAGTTGCCATCGAGGTCTCTGCATGTCGGAGCCTCAGAGGACGAGCACGAGTTTCCCACGAGGGGCTGCATCAGGAGGAATTCAAACTTCAGGAAAATTGTCCTGGAACACCTTCCATAAGGATGCTAGAAGGGAATTGAAGAGGCAGGCGAGCGGCCACCACCGTCCAGCAGCAGTCCTTAGGGTGCGCGCAGAAGCCCGGTGCTCTTCGGCTTCGTTCTTCGCCCCCGTACAAGCTACCGCTCTGTCCGGCTCCCGGAGCAGGAGAAGCGGCTGCTTCGCGCACACAAGAGCGGAGCGGCAGCCGTACGCTCCGAAGCGCTGCTTCAGCCGAAAGACGCCGGCAACCGGCGCTTGGCTTCGGACAGCAGCCGAGAGCCGTAGTGTGCGTCTGCACTAGACTGCATCCTAGCGAAAAGCTTTGGCAGTGTGTCTCGCAGGGAGATAGCTTAGGAGCGCAGCGCACTTATGCCTCCCTTGTCCAGAAACACTGATTTGCTGCACACTCCAAAAACACTGCTCTTTCCATGGTACTATGTAAGCTGCTGTCTGACGCCCGTTCTCTTCTGCCCACTCTTGCCCAGCTGGTTGTTGCAGCGTGCACGTGCCTTCCTGGCATTAAGAGCACAGTGAAAGCAATCGCAAAAGTCCAGCAGCTGCTGACTCCCAAACACAAGGCGCTTGTCTACGTTCTTGCTTCTCGACAACTCAACGCAGCCCTTCATTTCTGCAGCTGCCATCGAGTTTTCTGTATCTCGAGCCTTCTGGGACGAGCACCAATTTCCCAGGAGGGGCTGCATCAGGACGAAGTCAAAACCCAGGAAAGTTGTCTCGGAACACCTTCAATAAAGCATGCCAGCAGTGCATTGAAAAGGCAGGGAGCTTTAGCCACCGTCCTCTAGCAGTCGCAAGGCTGTGCACACAATGTCGTCTCCCTGCGGCAACGTTCTTCGCCCTCGTACAAGCTACCGCTCTGTCCGGCTCCCGGAGCAGGAGAAGCGGCTGCTTCGCGCACACAAGAGCGGAGTGGCAGCCGTACGCTCCGAAGCGCTGCTTCAGCCGAAAGACGCCGGCAACCGGCGCTTGGCTTCGGACAGCAGCCGAGAGCCGTAGTGTGCGTCTGCACTAGACTGCATCCTAGCGAAAAGCTTTGGCAGTGTGTCTCGCAGGGAGATAGCTTAGGAGCGCAGCGTACTTATGCCTCCCTTGCCCAGAAACACGATTTTACAGCACACACTATAAACACTGCCCTTTCCAAGGCAAGATGCCAGATGCTCTCTGATGGCCGTGCTCTCTCCCTGCTCTTGCCCAGCTCGTTGTTTTAACGTGCACATGCCTTCCTGGCATTCAGTTCACAGTGAAAGCAATCGCAAAAGTCCAGCAGCTGCTGACTCCCAAACAGAAGGCGATGGCTATGTTCTTGCTTCTCGACAACTTAACGCAGCCCTTCATTTCTGCAGTTGCCATCGAGGTCTCTGCATGTCGGAGACTCAGAGGACGAGCACGAGTTTCCCACGAGGGGCTGCATCAGGACGAATACAAAAATCAGGAAAATTGTCCTGGAACACCTTCCATAAGGATGCTAGAAGGGAATTGAAGAGGCAGGCGAGCGGCCACCACCGTCCTCTAGCAGTCCTTAGGGTGCGCGCAGAAGCCCGGTGCTCTTCGGCTTCGTTCTTCGCCCCCGTACAAGCTACCGCTCTGTCCGGCTCCCGGAGCAGGAGAAGCGGCTGCTTCGCGCACACAAGAGCGGAGCGGCAGCCGTACGCTCCGAAGCGCTGCTTCAGCCGAAAGACGCCGGCAACCGGCGCTTGGCTTCGGACAGCAGCCGAGAGCCGTAGTGTGCGTCTGCACTAGACTGCATCCTAGCGAAAAGCTTTGGCAGTGTGTCTCGCAGGGAGATAGCTTAGGAGCGCAGCGCACTTATGCCTCCCTTGTCCAGAAACACTGATTTGCTGCACACTCCAAAAACACTGCTCTTTCCATGGTACTATGTAAGCTGCTGTCTGACGCCCGTTCTCTTCTGCCCACTCTTGCCCAGCTGGTTGTTGCAGCGTGCACGTGCCTTCCTGGCATTAAGAGCACAGTGAAAGCAATCGCAAAAGTCCAGCAGCTGCTGACTCCCAAACACAAGGCGCTTGTCTACGTTCTTGCTTCTCGACAACTCAACGCAGCCCTTCATTTCTGCAGCTGCCATCGAGGTCTCTGCATCTCGAGCCTTCTGGGACGAGCACCAATTTCCCAGGAGGGGCTGCATCAGGACGAAGTCAAAACCCAGGAAAGTTGTCTCGGAACACCTTCAATAAAGCATGCCAGCAGTGCATTGAAAAGGCAGGGAGCTTTAGCCACCGTCCTCTAGCAGTCGCAAGGCTGTGCACACAATGTCGTCTCCCTGCGGCAACGTTCTTCGCCCTCGTACAAGCTACCGCTCTGACCGGCTCCCGGAGCAGGAGAAGCGGCTGCTTCGCGCACACAAGAGCGGAGTGGCAGCCGTACGCTCCGAAGCGCTGCTTCAGCCGAAAGACGCCGGCAACCGGCGCTTGGCTTCGGACAGCAGCCGAGAGCCGTAGTGTGCGTCTGCACTAGACTGCATCCTAGCGAAAAGCTTTGGCAGTGTGTCTCGCAGGGAGATAGCTTAGGAGCGCAGCGTACTTATGCCTCCCTTGCCCAGAAACACGATTTTACAGCACACACTATAAACACTGCCCTTTCCAAGGCAAGATGCCAGATGCTCTCTGATGGCCGTGCTCTCTCCCTGCTCTTGCCCAGCTCGTTGTTTTAACGTGCACATGCCTTCCTGGCATTCAGTTCACAGTGAAAGCAATCGCAAAAGTCCAGCAGCTGCTGACTCCCAAACACAAGGCGCTGGCTATGTTCTTGCTTCTCGACAACTTAACGCAGCCCTTCATTTCTGCAGTTGCCATCGAGGTCTCTGCATGTCGGAGACTCAGAGGACGAGCACGAGTTTCCCACGAGGGGCTGCATCAGGACGAATACAAAAATCAGGAAAATTGTCCTGGAACACCTTCCATAAGGATGCTAGAAGGGAATTGAAGAGGCAGGCGAGCGGCCACCACCGTCCTCTAGCAGTCCTTAGGGTGCGCGCAGAAGCCCGGTGCTCTTCGGCTTCGTTCTTCGCCCCCGTACAAGCTACCGCTCTGTCCGGCTCCCGGAGCAGGAGAAGCGGCTGCTTCGCGCACACAAGAGCGGAGCGGCAGCCGTACGCTCCGAAGCGCTGCTTCAGCCGAAAGACGCCGGCAACCGGCGCTTGGCTTCGGACAGCAGCCGAGAGCCGTAGTGTGCGTCTGCACTAGACTGCATCCTAGCGAAAAGCTTTGGCAGTGTGTCTCGCAGGGAGATAGCTTAGGAGCGCAGCGCACTTATGCCTCCCTTGTCCAGAAACACTGATTTGCTGCACACTCCAAAAACACTGCTCTTTCCATGGTACTATGTAAGCTGCTGTCTGACGCCCGTTCTCTTCTGCCCACTCTTGCCCAGCTGGTTGTTGCAGCGTGCACGTGCCTTCCTGGCATTAAGAGCACAGTGAAAGCAATCGCAAAAGTCCAGCAGCTGCTGACTCCCAAACACAAGGCGCTTGTCTACGTTCTTGCTTCTCGACAACTCAACGCAGCCCTTCATTTCTGCAGCTGCCATCGAGTTTTCTGTATCTCGAGCCTTCTGGGACGAGCACCAATTTCCCAGGAGGGGCTGCATCAGGACGAAGTCAAAACCCAGGAAAGTTGTCTCGGAACACCTTCAATAAAGCATGCCAGCAGTGCAATGAAAAGGCAGGGAGCTTTAGCCACCGTCCTCCAGAATTGCCAAGGCTGTGCACACAATGTCGTCTCCCTGCGGCAACGTTCTTCGCCCTCGTACAAGCTACCGCTCTGTCCGGCTCCCGGAGCAGGAGAAGCGGCTGCTTCGCGCACACAACAGCGGAGCGGCAGCCGTACGCTCCGAAGCGCTGCTTCAGCCGAAAGTCGCCGGCCACCGGCGCTTCGCTTCGGACAGCTCCGGAGAGCCGTAGTGTGCGTCTGCACTAGACTGCATCCTAGCGAAAAGCTTTGGCAGTGTGTCTCGCAGGGAGATAGCTTAGGAGCGCAGCGTACTTATGCCTCCCTTGTCCAGAACACGATTTTACAGCACACACTATAAACACTGCCCTTTCCAAGGCAAGATGCCAGATGCTCTCTGATGCCCGTGCTTCCTTCCTGCTCTTGCCCAGCTCGTTGTTTTAACGTGCACATGCCGTCCTGGCATTCAGTGCAGAGTGAAAGCAATCGCAAAAGTCCAGCAGCTGCTGACTCCCAAACACAAGGCGCTGGCTATGTTCTTGCTTCTCGACAACTCAATGCAGCCCTTCATTTCTGCAGTTGCCATCGAGGTCTCTGCATGTCGGAGCCTCAGAGGACGAGCACGAGTTTCCCACGAGGGGCTGCATCAGGACGAATACAAAAATCAGGAAAATTGTCCTGGAACACCTTCCATAAGGATGCTAGAAGGGAATTGAAGAGGCAGGCGAGCGGCCACCACCGTCCAGTAGCAGTCCTTAGGGTGTGTGCAAAAGCCCGGTGCTCTTCGGCTTCGTTCTTCGCCCCCGTACAAGCTACCGCTCTGTCCGGCTCCCGGAGCAGGAGAAGCGGCTGCTTCGCGCACACAACAGCGGAGCGGCAGCCGTACGCTCCGAAGCGCTGCTTCAGCCGAAAGTCGCCGGCAACCGGCGCTTGGCTTCGGACAGCAGCCGAGAGCCGTAGTGTGCGTCTGCACTAGACTGCATCCTAGCGAAAAGCTTTGACAGTGTGTCTCGCAGGGAGATAGCTTAGGAGCGCAGCGCACTTATGCCTCCCTTGTCCAGAAACACTGATTTGCTGCACACTCCAAAAACACTGCTCTTTCCATGGTACTATGTAAGCTGCTGTCTGACGCCCGTTCTCTTCTGCCCACTCTTGCCCAGCTGGTTGTTGCAGCGTGCACGTGCCTTCCTGGCATTAAGAGCACAGTGAAAGCAATCGCAAAAGTCCAGCAGCTGCTGACTCCCAAACACAAGGCGCTTGTCTACGTTCTTGCTTCTCGACAACTCAACGCAGCCCTTCATTTCTGCAGCTGCCATCGAGTTTTCTGCATCTCGAGCCTTCTGGGACGAGCACTAATTTCCCAAGAGGGGCTGCATCAGGACGAAGTCAAAACCCAGGAAAGTTGTCTCGGAACACCTTCAATAAAGCATGCCAGCAGTGCATTGAAAAGGCAGGGAGCTTTAGCCACCGTCCTCTAGCAGTCGCAAGGCTGTGCACACAATGTCGTCTCCCTGCGGCAACGTTCTTCGCCCTCGTACAAGCTACCGCTCTGTCCGGCTCCCGGAGCAGGAGAAGCGGCTGCTTCGCGCACACAAGAGCGGAGTGGCAGCCGTACGCTCCGAAGCGCTGCTTCAGCCGAAAGTCGCCGGCCACCGGCGCTTGGCTTCGGACAGCTCCGGAGAGCCGTAGTGTGCGTCTGCACTAGACTGCATCCTAGCGAAAAGCTTTGGCAGTGTGTCTCGCAGGGAGATAGCTTAGGAGCGCAGCGCACTTATGCCTCCCTTGCCCAGAAACACGATTTTATTGCAAACTCCAAAAACATTGCTCTTTCCAGGGCAATATATAAGCTGTTTTCTGACGGCCGTGATCTTTCGATTACTCTTGCCCAGCTCGTTGTTTCAGCGTGCACGTGCCGCCCTGACAATCAGTGCACAGTGAAAGCAATCGCAAAAGTCCAGCAGCTGCTGACTCCCAAACACAAGGCGCTTGTCTACGTTCTTGCTTCTCCACACTTCAACAGAGTCCTTCATTTCTGCAGCTGCCATCGAGTTTTCTGCATCTCGAGCCTTCTGGGACGAGCACCAATTTCCCAGGAGGGGCTGCATCAGGACGAAGTCAAAACCCAGGAAAGTTGTCTCGGAACACCTTCAATAAAGCATGCCAGCAGTGCAATGAAAAGGCAGGGAGCTTTAGCCACACTCCTCCAGAATTGCCAAGGCTGTGCACACAATGTCGTCTCCCTGCGGCAACGTTCTTCGCCCTCGTACAAGCTACCGCTCTGTCCGGCTCCCGGAGCAGGAGAAGCGGCTGCTTCGCGCACACAAGAGCGGAGCGGCAGCCGTACGCTCCGAAGCGCTGCTTCAGCCGAAAGACGCCGGCCACCGGCGCTTGGCTTCGGACAGCTCCGGAGAGCCGTAGTGTGCGTCTGCACTAGACTGCATCCTAGCGAAAAGCTTTGGCAGTGTGTCTCGCAGGGAGATAGCTTAGGAGCGCAGCGCACTTATGCCTCCCTTGTCCAGAAACACTGATTTGCTGCACACTCCAAAAACACTGCTCTTTCCATGGTACTATGTAAGCTGCTGTCTGACGCCCGTTCTCTTCTGCCCACTCTTGCCCAGCTGGTTGTTGCAGCGTGCACGTGCCTTCCTGGCATTAAGAGCACAGTGAAAGCAATCGCAAAAGTCCAGCAGCTGCTGACTCCCAAACACAAGGCGCTTGTCTACGTTCTTGCTTCTCGACAACTCAACGCAGCCCTTCATTTCTGCAGCTGCCATCGAGTTTTCTGTATCTCGAGCCTTCTGGGACGAGCACCAATTTCCCAAGAGGGGCTGCATCAGGACGAAGTCAAAACCCAGGAAAGTTGTCTCGGAACACCTTCAATAAAGCATGCCAGCAGTGCATTGAAAAGGCAGGGAGCTTTAGCCACCGTCCTCTAGCAGTCGCAAGGCTGTGCACACAATGTCGTCTCCCTGCGGCAACGTTCTTCGCCCTCGTACAAGCTACCGCTCTGTCCGGCTCCCGGAGCAGGAGAAGCGGCTGCTTCGCGCACACAAGAGCGGAGCGGCAGCCGTACGCTCCGAAGCGCTGCTTCAGCCGAAAGTCGCCGGCCACCGGCGCTTGGCTTCGGACAGCAGCCGAGAGCCGTAGTGTGCGTCTGCACTAGACTGCATCCTAGCGAAAAGCTTTGGCAGTGTGTCTCGCAGGGAGATAGCTTAGGAGCGCAGCGCACTTATGCCTCCCTTGCCCAGAAACACGATTTTATTGCAAACTCCAAAAACATTGCTCTTTCCAGGGCAATATATAAGCTGTTTTCTGACGGCCGTGATCTTTCGATTACTCTTGCCCAGCTCGTTGTTTCAGCGTGCACGTGCCGCCCTGACAATCAGTGCACAGTGAAAGCAATCGCAAAAGTCCAGCAGCTGCTGACTCCCAAACACAAGGCGCTTGTCTACGTTCTTGCTTCTCCACACTTCAACAGAGTCCTTCATTTCTGCAGCTGCCATCGAGTTTTCTGCATCTCGAGCCTTCTGGGACGAGCACCAATTTCCCAGGAGGGGCTGCATCAGGACGAAGTCAAAACCCAGGAAAGTTGTCTCGGAACACCTTCAATAAAGCATGCCAGCAGTGCAATGAAAAGGCAGGGAGCTTTAGCCACCGTCCTCCAGAATTGCCAAGGCTGTGCACACAATGTCGTCTCCCTGCGGCAACGTTCTTCGCCCTCGTACAAGCTACCGCTCTGTCCGGCTCCCGGAGCAGGAGAAGCGGCTGCTTCGCGCACACAACAGCGGAGCGGCAGCCCTACGCTCCGAAGCGCTGCTTCAGCCGAAAGTCGCCGGCCACCGGCGCTTCGCTTCGGACAGCTCCGGAGAGCGGTAGTGTGCGTCTGCACTAGACTGCATCCTAGCGAAAAGCTTTGGCAGTGTGTCTCGCAGGGAGATAGCTTAGGAGCGCAGCGTACTTATGCCTCCCTTGTCCAGAACACGATTTTACAGCACACACTATAAACACTGCCCTTTCCAAGGCAAGATGCCAGATGCTCTCTGATGCCCGTGCTTCCTTCCTGCTCTTGCCCAGCTCGTTGTTTTAACGTGCACATGCCGTCTTGGCATTCAGTGCACAGTGAAAGCAATCTCAAAAGTCCAGCAGCTGCTGACTCCCAAACACAAGGCGCTGGCTATGTTCTTGCTTCTCGACAACTCAATGCAGCCCTTCATTTCTGCAGTTGCCATCGAGGTCTCTGCATGTCGGAGACTCAGAGGACGAGCACGAGTTTCCCACGAGGGGCTGCATCAGGACGAATACAAAAATCAGGAAAATTGTCCTGGAACACCTTCCATAAGGATGCTAGAAGGGAATTGAAGAGGCAGGCGAGCGGCCACCACCGTCCAGTAGCAGTCCTTAGGGTGTGTGCAAAAGCCCGGTGCTCTTCGGCTTCGTTCTTCGCCCCCGTACAAGCTACCGCTCTGTCCGGCTCCCGGAGCAGGAGAAGCGGCTGCTACGCGCACACAAGAGCGGAGCGGCAGCCGTACGCTCCGAAGCGCTGCTTCAGCCGAAAGACGCCGGCAACCGGCGCTTGGCTTCGGACAGCAGCCGAGAGCCGTAGTGTGCGTCTGCACTAGACTGCATCCTAGCGAAAAGCTTTGGCAGTGTGTCTCGCAGGGAGATAGCTTAGGAGCGCAGCGCACTTATGCCTCCCTTGCCCAGAAACACGATTTTATTGCAAACTCCAAAAACATTGCTCTTTCCAGGGCAATATATAAGCTGTTTTCTGACGGCCGTGATCTTTCGATTACTCTTGCCCAGCTCGTTGTTTCAGCGTGCACGTGCCGCCCTGACAATCAGTGCACAGTGAAAGCAATCGCAAAAGTCCAGCAGCTGCTGACTCCCAAACACAAGGCGCTTGTCTACGTTCTTGCTTCTCCACACTTCAACAGAGTCCTTCATTTCTGCAGCTGCCATCGAGTTTTCTGCATCTCGAGCCTTCTGGGACGAGCACCAATTTCCCAGGAGGGGCTGCATCAGGACGAAGTCAAAACCCAGGAAAGTTGTCTCGGAACACCTTCAATAAAGCATGCCAGCAGTGCAATGAAAAGGCAGGGAGCTTTAGCCACCGTCCTCCAGAATTGCCAAGGCTGTGCACACAATGTCGTCTCCCTGCGGCAACGTTCTTCGCCCTCGTACAAGCTACCGCTCTGTCCGGCTCCCGGAGCAGGAGAAGCGGCTGCTTCGCGCACACAAGAGCGGAGCGGCAGCCGTACGCTCCGAAGCGCTGCTTCAGCCGAAAGTCGCCGGCCACCGGCGATTCGCTTCGGACAGCTCCGGAGAGCCGTAGTGTGCGTCTGCACTAGACTGCATCCTAGCGAAAAGCTTTGGCAGTGTGTCTCGCAGGGAGATAGCTTAGGAGCGCAGCGTACTTATGCCTCACTTGCCCAGAAACACGATTTTACAGCACACACTATAAACACTGCCCTTTCCAAGGCAAGATGCCAGATGCTCTCTGATGGCCGTGCTCTCTCCCTGCTCTTGCCCAGCTCGTTGTTTTAACGTGCACATGCCGTCCTGGCATTCAGTGCACAGTGAAAGCAATCGCAAAAGTCCAGCAGCTGCTGACTCCCAAACAGAAGGCGATGGCTATGTTCTTGCTTCTCGACAACTTAACGCAGCCCTTCATTTCTGCAGTTGCCATCGAGGTCTCTGCATGTCGGAGACTCAGAGGACGAGCACGAGTTTCCCACGAGGGGCTGCATCAGGACGAAGTCAAAAATCAGGAAAATTGTCCTGGAACACCTTCCATAAGGATGCTAGAAGGGAATTGAAGAGGCAGGCGAGCGGCCACCACCGTCCTCTAGCAGTCCTTAGGGTGCGCGCAGAAGCCCGGTGCTCTTCGGCTTCGTTCTTCGCCCCCGTACAAGCTACCGCTCTGTCCGGCTCCCGGAGCAGGAGAAGCGGCTGCTTCGCGCACACAACAGCGGAGCGGCAGCCGTACGCTCCGAAGCGCTGCTTCAGCCGAAAGTCGCCGGCCACCGGCGCTTCGCTTCGGACAGCTCCGGAGAGCCGTAGTGTGCGTCTGCACTAGACTGCATCCTAGCGAAAAGCTTTGGCAGTGTGTCTCGCAGGGAGATAGCTTAGGAGCGCAGCGCACTTATGCCTCCCTTGTCCAGAAACACTGATTTGCTGCACACTCCAGAAACACTGCTCTTTCCATGGTACTATGTAAGCTGCTGTCTGACGCCCGTTCTC
Organism: Lonchura striata; assembly: GCF_046129695.1. Lineage (NCBI taxonomy): Eukaryota > Metazoa > Chordata > Aves > Passeriformes > Estrildidae > Lonchura > Lonchura striata. The sequence continues at coordinate 32,577,156 of NC_134609.1, forward strand.
TTCTGCCCACTCTTGCCCAGCTGGTTGTTGCAGCGTGCACGTGCCTTCCTGGCATTAAGAGCACAGTGAAAGCAATCGCAAAAGTCCAGCAGCTGCTGACTCCCAAACACAAGGCGCTTGTCTACGTTCTTGCTTCTCGACAACTCAACGCAGCCCTTCATTTCTGCAGCTGCCATCGAGTTTTCTGTATCTCGAGCCTTCTGGGACGAGCACCAATTTCCCAGGAGGGGCTGCATCAGGACGAAGTCAAAACCCAGGAAAGTTGTCTCGGAACACCTTCAATAAAGCATGCCAGCAGTGCATTGAAAAGGCAGGGAGCTTTAGCCACCGTCCTCTAGCAGTCGCAAGGCTGTGCACACAATGTCGTCTCCCTGCGGCAACGTTCTTCGCCCTCGTACAAGCTACCGCTCTGTCCGGCTCCCGGAGCAGGAGAAGCGGCTGCTTCGCGCACACAAGAGCGGAGTGGCAGCCGTACGCTCCGAAGCGCTGCTTCAGCCGAAAGACGCCGGCAACCGGCGCTTGGCTTCGGACAGCAGCCGAGAGCCGTAGTGTGCGTCTGCACTAGACTGCATCCTAGCGAAAAGCTTTGGCAGTGTGTCTCGCAGGGAGATAGCTTAGGAGCGCAGCGTACTTATGCCTCCCTTGCCCAGAAACACGATTTTACAGCACACACTATAAACACTGCCCTTTCCAAGGCAAGATGCCAGATGCTCTCTGATGGCCGTGCTCTCTCCCTGCTCTTGCTTAGCTCGTTGTTTTAACGTGCACATGCCTTCCTGGCATTCAGTGCACAGTGAAAGCAATCGCAAAAGTCCAGCAGCTGCTGACTCCCAAACAGAAGGCGATGGCTATGTTCTTGCTTCTCGACAACTTAACGCAGCCCTTCATTTCTGCAGTTGCCATCGAGGTCTCTGCATGTCGGAGCCTCAGAGGACAAGCACGAGTTTCCCACGAGGGGCTGCATCAGGACGAAGTCAAAAATCAGGAAAATTGTCCTGGAACACCTTCCATAAGGATGCTAGAAGGGAATTGAAGAGGCAGGCGAGCGGCCACCACCGTCCAGCAGCAGTCCTTAGGGAGTGCGCAAAAGCCCGGTGCTCTTCGGCTTCGTTCTTCGCCCTCGTACAAGCTACCGCTCTGACCGGCTCCCGGAGCAGGAGAAGCGGCTGCTTCGCGCACACAAGAGCGGAGCGGCAGCCGTACGCTCCGAAGCGCTGCTTCAGCCGAAAGTCGCCGGCAACCGGCGCTTGGCTTCGGACAGCAGCCGAGAGCCGTAGTGTGCGTCTGCACTAGACTGCATCCTAGCGAAAAGCTTTGACAGTGTGTCTCGCAGGGAGATAGCTTAGGAGCGCAGCGCACTTATGCCTCCCTTGTCCAGAAACACTGATTTGCTGCACACTCCAAAAACACTGCTCTTTCCATGGTACTATGTAAGCTGCTGTCTGACGCCCGTTCTCTTCTGCCCACTCTTGCCCAGCTGGTTGTTGCAGCGTGCACGTGCCTTCCTGGCATTAAGAGCACAGTGAAAGCAATCGCAAAAGTCCAGCAGCTGCTGACTCCCAAACACAAGGCGCTTGTCTACGTTCTTGCTTCTCGACAACTCAACGCAGCCCTTCATTTCTGCAGCTGCCATCGAGTTTTCTGCATCTCGAGCCTTCTGGGACGAGCACTAATTTCCCAAGAGGGGCTGCATCAGGACGAAGTCAAAACCCAGGAAAGTTGTCTCGGAACACCTTCAATAAAGCATGCCAGCAGTGCATTGAAAAGGCAGGGAGCTTTAGCCACCGTCCTCTAGCAGTCGCAAGGCTGTGCACACAATGTCGTCTCCCTGCGGCAACGTTCTTCGCCCTCGTACAAGCTACCGCTCTGTCCGGCTCCCGGAGCAGGAGAAGCGGCTGCTTCGCGCACACAACAGCGGAGCGGCAGCCGTACGCTCCGAAGCGCTGCTTCAGCCGAAAGTCGCCGGCCACCGGCGCTTGGCTTCGGACAGCTCCGGAGAGCCGTAGTGTGCGTCTGCACTAGACTGCATCCTAGCGAAAAGCTTTTGCAGTGTGTCTCGCAGGGAGTTAGCTTAGGAGCGCAGCGCACTTATGCCTCCCTTGCCCAGAAACACGATTTTATTGCAAACTCCAAAAACATTGCTCTTTCCAGGGCAATATATAAGCTGTTTTCTGACGGCCGTGATCTTTCGATTACTCTTGCCCAGCTCGTTGTTTCAGCGTGCACGTGCCGCCCTGACAATCAGTGCACAGTGAAAGCAATCGCAAAAGTCCAGCAGCTGCTGACTCCCAAACACAAGGCGCTTGTCTACGTTCTTGCTTCTCCACACTTCAACAGAGTCCTTCATTTCTGCAGCTGCCATCGAGTTTTCTGCATCTCGAGCCTTCTGGGACGAGCACCAATTTCCCAGGAGGGGCTGCATCAGGACGAAGTCAAAACCCAGGAAAGTTGTCTCGGAACACCTTCAATAAAGCATGCCAGCAGTGCAATGAAAAGGCAGGGAGCTTTAGCCACACTCCTCCAGAATTGCCAAGGCTGTGCACACAATGTCGTCTCCCTGCGGCAACGTTCTTCGCCCTCGTACAAGCTACCGCTCTGTCCGGCTCCCGGAGCAGGAGAAGCGGCTGCTTCGCGCACACAACAGCGGAGCGGCAGCCGTACGCTCCGAAGCGCTGCTTCAGCCGAAAGACGCCGGCCACCGGCGCTTGGCTTCGGACAGCTCCGGAGAGCCGTAGTGTGCGTCTGCACTAGACTGCATCCTAGCGAAAAGCTTTGGCAGTGTGTCTCGCAGGGAGATAGCTTAGGAGCGCAGCGTACTTATGCCTCCCTTGTCCAGAACACGATTTTACAGCACACACTATAAACACTGCCCTTTCCAAGGCAAGATGCCAGATGCTCTCTGATGCCCGTGCTTCCTTCCTGCTCTTGCCCAGCTCGTTGTTTTAACGTGCACATGCCGTCCTGGCATTCAGTGCAGAGTGAAAGCAATCGCAAAAGTCCAGCAGCTGCTGACTCCCAAACACAAGGCGCTGGCTATGTTCTTGCTTCTCGACAACTCAATGCAGCCCTTCATTTCTGCAGTTGCCATCGAGGTCTCTGCATGTCGGAGCCTCAGAGGACGAGCACGAGTTTCCCACGAGGGGCTGCATCAGGACGAATACAAAAATCAGGAAAATTGTCCTGGAACACCTTCCATAAGGATGCTAGAAGGGAATTGAAGAGGCAGGCGAGCGGCCACCACCGTCCAGTAGCAGTCCTTAGGGTGTGTGCAAAAGCCCGGTGCTCTTCGGCTTCGTTCTTCGCCCCCGTACAAGCTACCGCTCTGTCCGGCTCCCGGAGCAGGAGAAGCGGCTGCTTCGCGCACACAACAGCGGAGCGGCAGCCGTACGCTCCGAAGCGCTGCTTCAGCCGAAAGTCGCCGGCAACCGGCGCTTGGCTTCGGACAGCAGCCGAGAGCCGTAGTGTGCGTCTGCACTAGACTGCATCCTAGCGAAAAGCTTTGACAGTGTGTCTCGCAGGGAGATAGCTTAGGAGCGCAGCGCACTTATGCCTCCCTTGTCCAGAAACACTGATTTGCTGCACACTCCAAAAACACTGCTCTTTCCATGGTACTATGTAAGCTGCTGTCTGACGCCCGTTCTCTTCTGCCCACTCTTGCCCAGCTGGTTGTTGCAGCGTGCACGTGCCTTCCTGGCATTAAGAGCACAGTGAAAGCAATCGCAAAAGTCCAGCAGCTGCTGACTCCCAAACACAAGGCGCTTGTCTACGTTCTTGCTTCTCGACAACTCAACGCAGCCCTTCATTTCTGCAGCTGCCATCGAGTTTTCTGCATCTCGAGCCTTCTGGGACGAGCACTAATTTCCCAAGAGGGGCTGCATCAGGACGAAGTCAAAACCCAGGAAAGTTGTCTCGGAACACCTTCAATAAAGCATGCCAGCAGTGCATTGAAAAGGCAGGGAGCTTTAGCCACCGTCCTCTAGCAGTCGCAAGGCTGTGCACACAATGTCGTCTCCCTGCGGCAACGTTCTTCGCCCTCGTACAAGCTACCGCTCTGACCGGCTCCCGGAGCAGGAGAAGCGGCTGCTTCGCGCACACAACAGCGGAGCGGCAGCCGTACGCTCCGAAGCGCTGCTTCAGCCGAAAGTCGCCGGCCACCGGCGCTTCGCTTCGGACAGCTCCGGAGAGCCGTAGTGTGCGTCTGCATTAGACTGCATCCTAGCGAAAAGCTTTTGCAGTGTGTCTCGCAGGGAGATAGCTTAGGAGCGCAGCGCACTTATGCCTCCCTTGCCCAGAAACACGATTTTATTGCAAACTCCAAAAACATTGCTCTTTCCAGGGCAATATATAAGCTGTTTTCTGACGGCCGTGATCTTTCGATTACTCTTGCCCAGCTCGTTGTTTCAGCGTGCACGTGCCGCCCTGACAATCAGTGCACAGTGAAAGCAATCGCAAAAGTCCAGCAGCTGCTGACTCCCAAACACAAGGCGCTTGTCTACGTTCTTGCTTCTCCACACTTCAACAGAGTCCTTCATTTCTGCAGCTGCCATCGAGTTTTCTGCATCTCGAGCCTTCTGGGACGAGCACCAATTTCCCAGGAGGGGCTGCATCAGGACGAAGTCAAAACCCAGGAAAGTTGTCTCGGAACACCTTCAATAAAGCATGCCAGCAGTGCATTGAAAAGGCACGGAGCTTTAGCCACACTCCTCCAGAATTGCCAAGGCTGTGCACACAATGTCGTCTCCCTGCGGCAACGTTCTTCGCCCTCGTACAAGCTACCGCTCTGTCCGGCTCCCGGAGCAGGAGAAGCGGCTGCTTCGCGCACACAACAGCGGAGCGGCAGCCGTACGCTCCGAAGCGCTGCTTCAGCCGAAAGACGCCGGCAACCGGCGCTTGGCTTCGGACAGCAGCCGAGAGCCGTAGTGTGCGTCTGCACTAGACTGCATCCTAGCGAAAAGCTTTGGCAGTGTGTCTCGCAGGGAGATAGCTTAGGAGCGCAGCGCACTTATGCCTCCCTTGTCCAGAAACACTGATTTGCTGCACACTCCAAAAACACTGCTCTTTCCATGGTACTATGTAAGCTGCTGTCTGACGCCCGTTCTCTTCTGCCCACTCTTGCCCAGCTGGTTGTTGCAGCGTGCACGTGCCTTCCTGGCATTAAGAGCACAGTGAAAGCAATCGCAAAAGTCCAGCAGCTGCTGACTCCCAAACACAAGGCGCTTGTCTACGTTCTTGCTTCTCGACAACTCAACGCAGCCCTTCATTTCTGCAGCTGCCATCGAGTTTTCTGTATCTCGAGCCTTCTGGGACGAGCACCAATTTCCCAAGAGGGGCTGCATCAGGACGAAGTCAAAACCCAGGAAAGTTGTCTCGGAACACCTTCAATAAAGCATGCCAGCAGTGCATTGAAAAGGCAGGGAGCTTTAGCCACCGTCCTCTAGCAGTCGCAAGGCTGTGCACACAATGTCGTCTCCCTGCGGCAACGTTCTTCGCCCTCGTACAAGCTACCGCTCTGTCCGGCTCCCGGAGCAGGAGAAGCGGCTGCTTCGCGCACACAAGAGCGGAGCGGCAGCCGTACGCTCCGAAGCGCTGCTTCAGCCGAAAGTCGCCGGCCACCGGCGCTTGGCTTCGGACAGCAGCCGAGAGCCGTAGTGTGCGTCTGCACTAGACTGCATCCTAGCGAAAAGCTTTGGCAGTGTGTCTCGCAGGGAGATAGCTTAGGAGCGCAGCGCACTTATGCCTCCCTTGCCCAGAAACACGATTTTATTGCAAACTCCAAAAACATTGCTCTTTCCAGGGCAATATATAAGCTGTTTTCTGACGGCCGTGATCTTTCGATTACTCTTGCCCAGCTCGTTGTTTCAGCGTGCACGTGCCTTCCTGGCATTAAGAGCACAGTGAAAGCAATCGCAAAAGTCCAGCAGCTGCTGACTCCCAAACACAAGGCGCTTGTCTACGTTCTTGCTTCTCCACACTTCAACAGAGTCCTTCATTTCTGCAGCTGCCATCGAGTTTTCTGCATCTCGAGCCTTCTGGGACGAGCACCAATTTCCCAGGAGGGGCTGCATCAGGACGAAGTCAAAACCCAGGAAAGTTGTCTCGGAACACCTTCAATAAAGCATGCCAGCAGTGCAATGAAAAGGCAGGGAGCTTTAGCCACCGTCCTCCAGAATTGCCAAGGCTGTGCACACAATGTCGTCTCCCTGCGGCAACGTTCTTCGCCCTCGTACAAGCTACCGCTCTGTCCGGCTCCCGGAGCAGGAGAAGCGGCTGCTTCGCGCACACAAGAGCGGAGCGGCAGCCGTACGCTCCGAAGCGCTGCTTCAGCCGAAAGTCGCCGGCCACCGGCGATTCGCTTCGGACAGCTCCGGAGAGCCGTAGTGTGCGTCTGCACTAGACTGCATCCTAGCGAAAAGCTTTGGCAGTGTGTCTCGCAGGGAGATAGCTTAGGAGCGCAGCGTACTTATGCCTCCCTTGCCCAGAAACACGATTTTACAGCACACACTATAAACACTGCCCTTTCCAAGGCAAGATGCCAGATGCTCTCTGATGGCCGTGCTCTCTCCCTGCTCTTGCCCAGCTCGTTGTTTTAACGTGCACATGCCGTCCTGGCATTCAGTGCACAGTGA